>NW_007146281.1:0-4775 GCF_000164805.1 Carlito syrichta
TCTGTACTCTCACTCTGTCACCCAGACTGGAGTGCAGTGGCCGCTTCCAGCCACCCCAAATTCGACCTGTTGTGCTCCAGCGATACATCCCCCTCAGCCTTCCAAGTAACAAAATTACAGGCGAGCACTACCACGCTCTGCTAATTTTGGGTTTATTGTAGAGATGAGGTCTCTCCAAGTTCCCCAGGTTGGTCGCAAATCTGTGGGCTCAGCCAATCCACTCACCTCAGACTCCCAAAGGTGCGGGATTACAGACTGTGCCACCAAGCCCAAGGTGAAATCTCTTACTGGCTGAGACAAAGAAGCCCTGGTTTTAGTGTATGTCAAATGATTTAGGTTTCTATTAGGAAGGAACATCGAGGTTCCCCTGAGAGGAAGTCATTTTGTAAGGACACATCTGTGACCGGAGAGTACCATATGAATGTCACCCAATAAGTCACTGAAGTGTTTAATTTAAAATCTTTTGCAATTTTATGGCTCCCTTATTATTCTTGGCTTATAGATTTATACCACAGAGAGGTTTGGAGAGGATGTCCCATCCAGGAACCCTTAACAGACCCACTTCACTCTAAGTGGTTTAGCATCAAGAGGCTCACGCTAAACAAAAAGGTGTACCCTAAGAAAGCCACCCAAACAGGTACCTATTGCTTAATTTACAAATATTTTGGTATTTATGCCTCTCTTAAGATTGTTGCTTAAGCTTTGTGCCACAGTGATCTAAGGGCATAACTTGTAGCAGTTTTCTTCTTTAAATTTTAATGAGACTGGGCTTTAAGTTCTCGAATATGATGTCTCTGTGAATCCTCCATGTTAAGTTTTCTTTTCTGGGTATGTTATAACTTTAGAATCATGGTGTACATGTGAGGATTACTTACACAGTGTTCTGGCAGGAAGGCAAGATTTTTCCCTCTGAACAGCCCACCCAATCAAAGAAATGATCATGGTATCCAGGGGGTAGTTTTGTGTCCATATGTCTCTTTCTCCCTCTCTGCTTAAATCAGTTCTCAGTCTCTTTTATCTCCATTCTTGTGCCCAGTGTTTAGGACACACTTGTGAGTGAGAACATGCAGTATTTTGTTTTTTTGTTTCTGTAACAATTCATTTAAAATGAGGTCTCCAGCTGCATAGATATTGTTGAATATGACATAATTTTGATCTTCTTTTACATTGAGGGTCTAGTATTCCATCAAGAATATATACCACTTTTTTAAATTGAGTTGTGTTCCCATTCAGTCCCCAAGCTGGAGTGCACTGGCACACTCAGGGCCAACCGCCTGGGCTCCGGTGACACTTCTGCCTCAGCCTTCCAAGTAGCCAGTGCTACAGGCACACGCTACCACACCCAGATAATTTCTAATTCATTTTGGAGTTGAACTCTCACCACATGCCTGGGCTGATCGCAAACCTGCAAGCACAGGCAATCCAACTCCCTTGTCCTTCCAAAGTGCTGGGATTACAGGATGACACACTTAGCCCTGTCCCACATGTTCTTTATTCAGTCTACCAAAGATATGCTGGGGGTTCGGTTCCATGATTTTGTTATCGTGAAGTGTGATAGGTTCATTTTCTCACCAAAAGGCATGGTCACTTGATGAAAAGCACGTATATGCCCAGATGTTTCTGGTCCATTCACAAAACCTAAGCATTGCGAGATATCACGTAGTTCAATGTGGATAACCTCTATCCACTCTGAGGTGAATTTTAAAGCAGCTGGCCATAGAATGCAAGAATAGGTGAAGTATTTTGGTGTATTTTATAATATTACCTCCATAAGACCCTAAATGCTCAAATCCTGCCAGATTAAAATGGTAAGAATGAAAATACAAACTCAATGCAGGAGTCAGTTAATAACCTGATTTCCGTTATTTTTGGCACCTTTCTGGTACATCTGGATAAAGGACCATCAACACTCATTGCATACCTTTCACCATGATGAGCCATGAAATTACTGACTGGCTACTTAGTTGAGACATCAAATTACTGACTGGCTACTATCTCAGTCAAAGCACCCTACTTGATCCAAAATCATCAATTATCTGGGTACTGATATTTTTTCTGTATTCTCCTAGGCTGCATGAAGGATGTGGAGGAAAACACCTGCGAATCAGAAGGACTTTCTGTCCGGGTAAGACCACCTTTCATTTTCATGAGGCAAATGTAATTTGTCTGAATTCGGTCCTTATCAACCAAATTTGGATATAAATATTCAACAAAGTAAATTATGTATGACACATATAAATATCTTACTGCCGTGGTACTGAGCGGCCCTTTCTTAGTGACACATAGTTGACACAGTTAGACATTTTTCAATGATAGCATTCACTATAATTTTTCATATGCAGGCATTTGCTTTAGCATCTATTTTATCCATGAATTAGGAATTGTAAAGTTTTCATCTAAATCTCTGGTAAAGGGAAATTGTGTAGAAAATGTTTATCTTTTTCACAACTTTAATCTCTTCTTAATTTTAGGGTCTTTTAATTTTGACTCAGCCAAGGGTCTTTTAAGTTATCAATAAAAAATATTAGATATCTGTGCATTGCACGGCATAATCTAATCTTTACACTGTGTTCTTTTACATAATTACAGATGCGACTCTGGGCAGAGGAACCAGGTATGTACCCTGAAATTTCTTACAAGCTGAGAAAAAGAAGCAGCTGGCTCTCGTGTGCAGAAGCTGCTCTAGGTTTCTATTCAGAAGGAAAATTGGGAGTCCCATGGCAGAAAATCCTTTTGTAGGGACACATCTGTGACCAGACTGTACAGTATGAATGACACCAAATAAGTCCCTGAAGTGCTTATTTGAAATTATTTTTACATTTTAAGGCTATCTCACACTTGTTAGCTTATAATTTTATATCACAATGCTTTGTGGACAGGATATTCTGTGAAGGAATCCTTGAAGTTTCCACTTCACTCTCTGAGGTCGAAAATAAGAGGCTCATGAGAAACTACAAGGTGTGCCCTATGAATGCCACCCAAAGAGGCACCTATTGATTAATTCGCAAACATTTTGCTATATTTGGCTCTCTTAAGATGGTTGCTTACAGCTATGTGTCACAGTGATCAGAGGGAATAACTTGCAGTGTTTCTATCTTGGAAAATTAATGAGACTGGGATTTAAGGTCTCAATTCTGACCTCTTTGTGAATCCTACAAGTTGAGTTCTCTTTTCTCGGTATTTTTTAACTTTAGAATCATGGGGTACATGAGTAGAGTACTTACAAAGCTTTCTTGCATGAAGGCAATATTTGTTCTTCTGAAGAGCCCCCTAACCACAGAAGAGATCATGATATCCAGTAGGTAGTTTATGTCCCTTTTCTCCCTTTCACCCTCTCTGCTTAAATCAGTTCCCAGTGTCTGTTGTCCCCATTCTTGTGCCCAGTGTTTAGGTCACACTTGTGAGTGACAACATGCAATATTTAATTTTTTGTTGTGTAACAATTCATTTAAAATGAGGGTCTCCAGCTGCATAAATATTGTTGAAAATGACAACATTTTGATCTTCTTCTTCAATGAGGGTCTAGTATTCCATCATGAGTATGCACCACATTTTTTTTGAGTTGCAGTCACACTCGGTCCTCCAGTCCTGACTGCAGTGACACATTCACAGCCATCCCAGAATTGATTGTTTGGGCTCCCGTGATACTTCTGCCTCAGCCTTCCAATTAGCCAGTGCTACAGGTGCACGCTACCACAACCAGCTAATTTCTTACATATTTTGGAGGTGAGGTCTCACCAAGTTCCCTGGGCTGGTCTCAAACCTGCAAACTCAGAGAATCCCCTTCCCTTGGCCTCCCAAGTGCTGGGATTTCAGGGTGAGCCACTGATCCCCGTCTCACATACTCTTTATTCATACTACCAAAGATGTGCTTGTGTGTCGGTTACATGGTTACGCTATAGTGAATAACGATATGTTGGTTTGCTCACAGAATGCCACGGTCACTTTTTGTAAAAGCATAGAGATGTCCAGATGTTTCTGCTCCAATCACAGATTCGAACTATTGTGAGACATCATGTAGTTCAATGTGGCTACGCTCTATCTACTCTGAGGTGATTTTTTTTAAGCAGCTGGCCAAAGCATATAATAATTGGAGACGTATTTTAGTGGATTGTATAGTGTTATCTACATAAGCCCCCAAATACTCAAATCCTGCCAGATTAAAGTGATAAGAATGAAAATACAAACACAATGCTGGACTAGGTTAATAGCCTGGAATCCGTTGTTTTGGGGGCCTTTCTGATACATCTGGATGAAGGACAATCAACACTCATTCCAAATCTTTCACCAGGATGAACACTCAAGTGTTTGACTAGTTACTATATCCTGAATAGCCACCAGCCTATTGGAAATAAAATGTTGCCTAAAACTAGTGCAAATCTCATAAATTTGAGTAAAGACATTAGCAGGATAATGTTTAGTGATGCAAGGAAGGAAATTTAGCTGGATTTCAAGACAGGCAGAAGGAATAAGGAAATTCAAATGCTAAATCCCAATACATAGTTCAAGATTTTTTACAGACTATTTGCTGTTACGTAAGGTGAACATTAGCACTAAGTTAAAGTATCTGTATTATTTACTCTCTACACTTCTCTTTGGCATCTGTCTTTTATTCAGCAGGATGCCCTAGTAACCTAAGACCATGCTTTTTAATCAACCTCCTTCATATACTATCTCAAAGCACCCTAATTGATTCAAAATCACCAATTATCTGGGTACTAATATTTTCTCTGAATTTTCCTAGTTGGCGAGAAGAATGTGGAGGAAACCTCCTG
>NW_007146282.1:0-792 GCF_000164805.1 Carlito syrichta
TCAGATCGCGAAGTCCCCAGGTAAGTCCACCTTACATTTTCACGAGGAATATGGTAATTTTTCTGAATTTGGCCCTTGTCAAACAAGTTTAGATACAAAAGTCCAAAAATGTACATTAGGTATGACACATAAAATTCTCTTAGTGCTGTTGTACTGAGTGGCCCTTTCTTACTAACTCATACTTGACACAGTTAGACATTTTTAAATGATAGCATTCAGTATAATTTTTAATGTGCAGGTATTTCCTTTAGCATCTATTTTTATCCATGAATTATGAATTGTGAATTTTTCATTTAAATCGCTGGTAAAGGGAAATTGTGTAGAAAATGTCTATCTTTTTTCACAAGTTTTATCTCTTCCTAATTTTAAGGACTTTTATTTTATTTATTTATTTATTTATTTATTTATTTATTTATTTATTTATTTATTTATTTATTTATGTGTTTGAGTTGGAGTCTCACTCTGTTGCCCAGACTGGAGTGCAGTGGCCGCTTCCGGCCACCGCAGTCTCGACCTGCTGGGCTCCGGCGATCCTTCCTCCACAGCCTTCCGAGTAGCCGGAATTACAGGCATGTGCTACCACACCCAGCTGATTTTTTGATTTATTATAGAGATGAGGTCTCGCTGCCCAGGCGGGTCTCGAACCACGGGCTCAAGCAATCCACTCACCTCAGCCTCCCAAAGGCGCGGGATTACAGGCTGAGCCACCGAGCCCGGCTGAGGACTTTTAACTTGGACTCAACCAATGGTTTTGGAAGTCATCAATGAAAGTTACTTGTGCATTTCACAGTT
>NW_007146283.1:0-697 GCF_000164805.1 Carlito syrichta
TAATTCATGATTTTGTTCTTTTTTATTTTTGCATAATATTTCATTGTTTATATGTACCACATATTTAGAATCCAGTCCTCTTTTGATGGACAGCAAGGTTGGGTCCATGATCTTGCTATTGTGAACAATGCTGCGATAAACATACGTGTGCAGGTATCTTTTTTATAGAGAGATTTGAGTTCTTCAAAGTATATTCCCAGTAGGGGGATTGTGGAGTCCTCTGGAAGATCAATTTTCAGAGCTTTTAGGAATTGCCACACTGATTTCACCAGAGGCTGCAATAGGTTACACTCCCAACAAGAGTGTAGGAGTGTTCCCTTTTCACCACGTACTCTCCAGCATCTGTTATTTTTTTGAGTTTTCGATGATGGCCATTCTGACTGGAGTTAGGTGGCATCTCAGTGTAGTTTTAATTTGTATCTCCTTGATGATTAGTGAGGTTGAACATTTCTTCATGTGTCTGTTGGCCGCTCATGTCTTCTTTTGAGACATGTCTGTTCATATCCTTTGCCCACTTTGTAATGGAGTTGTTTTTTTTTCTTTTCAGCACATTTGAATACCTTGCAGATCCAAGATGTTACACCTTAGTCAGACATGGGGTTGGCAAATACTTTTTCCCAGTCTGTGGGCTGTCTCCCTGCTCTCTTGATGGTTTCTTTGGTTTTCCAGAAAACCTGTCAGTCTAATGAGGTCCCAC
>NW_007146284.1:0-677 GCF_000164805.1 Carlito syrichta
TCTGTACCACATATTTAGAATCCAGTCCTCTTTTGATGGACAGCAAGGTTGGGTCCATGATCTTGCTATTGTGAACAATGCTGCGATAAACATACGTGTGCAGGTATCTTTTTTATAGAGAGATTTGAGTTCTTCAAAGTATATTCCCAGTAGGGGGATTGTGGAGTCCTCTGGAAGATCAATTTTCAGAGCTTTTAGGAATTGCCACACTGATTTCACCAGAGGCTGCAATAGGTTACACTCCCAACAAGAGTGTAGGAGTGTTCCCTTTTCACCACGTACTCTCCAGCATCTGTTATTTTTTTGAGTTTTCGATGATGGCCATTCTGACTGGAGTTAGGTGGCATCTCAGTGTAGTTTTAATTTGTATCTCCTTGATGATTAGTGAGGTTGAACATTTCTTCATGTGTCTGTTGGCCGCTCATGTCTTCTTTTGAGACATGTCTGTTCATATCCTTTGCCCACTTTGTAATGGAGTTGTTTTTTTTTCTTTTCAGCACATTTGAATACCTTGCAGATCCAAGATGTTACACCTTAGTCAGACATGGGGTTGGCAAATGCTTTTTCCCAGTCTGTGGGCTGTCTCCCTGCTCTCTTGATGGTTTCTTTGGCTTTCCAGAAACCTGTCAGTCTAATGAGGTCCCACGTGTCTAACTTTATCTCTTATGGCCCGTGTG
>NW_007146285.1:0-806 GCF_000164805.1 Carlito syrichta
TCCCCCATTTTGATACTTGCATTTTCCAGAGTAATTCTCCTGTCCTGAATACTTATTAATGGGCTGATGACACCCCAGGCAGGAGTTAGTCACAGCCAGGACCAACCATCAGCATGAGAGTCCCCGCTCAGCTCCTGGGTCTCCTGCTGCTCTGATTCCCAGGTAAGGAGGGAGAACATTAGGAGCTGCCTCAGCCTGTGTGGTCAGTATTGCCTAGTTCTTCAGAGAAGTTCTCTTGCCTCAGGATTAATTGTGTGAATATTTGTTTTATGATTCCAATCTCAGGTGCCTGATGTGACATCCAGATGATCCAGTCTCCATCCTCCCTGTCTGCATCTCTGGGAAACAGAGTCACTATCATTTACCAGATGAGTTAGGGCATTAGCAGTTATTTAAACTGGTATCAGCAGAATCCTCAGCTCCTGATCTATGACGCATCCAATTTACAAACTGGGGTTCCTTCGACGTTCAGTAGAATTGGGTCTGGGACAGATTATTCTCTCATCATCAGCAGCCTGCAACCTGAAGATGTGGCAACTTATTACTGTCAACAGCATTATAGTACTCCTTCCACAGTGTTATAAGTCATATCATAAACCACCCAGGAAAGCTGATGTGTGGAACTGGGCCACTCCATCTGCTCTATCAGATGCATCCATCTCCTGAGAGTTTCTCAGATGCACCCATGCTCTGAAGGTAACTGGGAGGATTTTGTACAAGGGTCAACGGGTGCTGCTCTGCATCTCACCACTCGCTCCTTGTGCTCAGTCCAAGCAGCACAGAAATGATAATTCCTCTCCTGATTT
>NW_007146286.1:0-5296 GCF_000164805.1 Carlito syrichta
CTCATCTCTACAAGAAAAATCAACATATTAGTCAGTCATGGAACCACAGCATGCCTGTGGTTCCAGCTACTTGGAAGTTGAGCAGTAAGGATGGCCTGAGTCCAGTAGGTCCAGGCTGCGTGGGCTTCAGCATGCTACTGCATTCCAGTCTGAGCAACAGAGTTAGAAACCAACTCAGAAATAGAAGAAAAAAAGATTTGACTGGAATTCACATCAAAATATTGAATCCTAATTCTTTAATTTTATTTTTTTAGCCCGTATCAGTCTGTTGCCTGGATGGAGTGCAGTGGCAAGCTCATGTCCACTGTAGTCTCAGTTCTGGGCTGAGGAGATCCTACTTCCTCAGTCATTCCAGTGGCTGGAAATATAGGTTTTAGACTACAAAGGAGCTGGAAACGCAGGCATGCAGTCCCATGCCCACCTAATTTTTTTATTCATTGGATAACAAAAGTCTCGTCAATTTGCGCCGGCTGGTCTCAAACCCCTGCTCTCAGGTGATCCTCTCTCATGTCTACCAAATTACTGGGATGAAAGGTGTGTGAGAAACCACACCTAGTTAAAAGAGATATTAAAAAAAAAGAGGGCAGGGTGTTCGGGTGTGGTGGCTCACACTTGTCATCTCAGTACTTTGGGAGGCCAGTTTGAGAGCATTGCCTGATTGAGCTGTTTGAGACCAATTTGGGCAATTTTTTGAGACCTCGTCTCTACAATAAAAAGCAAAATATTAGCAGGACATGGTAGTACACGACTGTAGTTTCAGCTACTAGGAGGTTGATGTGGAAGTTTCACCTGAGCCCAGTAGGTGGAGGTTAAGTGGCCGTGACTATGCCACTGCATTCCAGCCTGGGCAACAGAGTAACAAACTAACAGAGAAAAAAAAAAAGAAAGAATGAATGAATGATTTGGGTGGAATATATATCAAAAACTTGAATCCTAATACTTTAATTTTTTTTAGCCAATCTCACTCTGTTGCCCAGTTTTGGTAGCAGTGACATGCTTGTTACCACTGCAGGATTGGTCTGGTTGACTCAGGTGATTCTTCTGCCTCAGTTGTCCTAGTAGCCAGAACTGCCAGCTTTGGCCTACAAAGTACCTGGAAATACAAGCCTGTACCACCTGCCCGGCTAGTGATTTTATCTATTGTAGAGCACAGGTCTTGCATAGTTGCCCAGGATGGGCTCAAAATGCTGGGTTCAGGCAGTCATCTTTCCTCTTCCTGCCAAAATCCTGGGATGACAGGCATGAGACACCTCACCCAGGTAAAGCAGACAATTTAAAAAGTAAAAAAAATAAGGGCTGTGTGTAGTGGATCATGCCTGTTATCCTAGCTTTTTAGGAGGGCAAGGTGAGAAGATTGCTTGAGTTCGGGTGTTTGGGACCAGTTTGTGCAATTCGATGTGACCTCATCTCTACAAAAAAAATCAAAATATTAGCCAGCTCTGGTGGCACTTGCCTGTATTTCCAGCTAGTTGGAAGTTGAGCAGTAAGGATCGCTGAGCCCAGTAGGTCGAGACTGTGGTGGCATTGAGCATGCTACTTCATTCCAGTCTGAGCAACAGAGTTAGAACCTGACTCAGAAATAGAAAGAAAGAAAGATTTGGCTGGGCTTCACATCAAAAAATTGAATCCTAATTCTTTAATTTTTTTTTTTTTTAGGCAGTCTCCCTCTGTTTCCCAGGATGGAGTGCAGTAGAGTGCTCATGGACACCGTATCCTAAGTTCTGGGCTCAGGAGATCCCACTGCCTCAGTCTTCTGAGTAGCTGGAAATATAGGTTTTAGCCTACAAATTAGCTGGAAACACAAGCATGTAGAACCATGCCCACCGAATTTTTTACTCATTGGATAGCAGAAGTCTCATCAATTTGTGCAGGCTGGAGTCAAACACCTGCTATCAGGCGATCCTCTCACATATGCCTGCCAAATAACTGGGATGACAGGCATGAATAACCTCCCTAGTTAAGAGACATTAAAGAAAACAAGAGGGCTGGGTGTGCGGGTGTGGTGGCTGACCCCTGTCATCCCAGTACTTTGGGAGGCCAAGTTGAGAGGATTGCCTGAGTGAGGTGTTCAAGACTAATGTGGGCAATTTTTTGAGACCTCGTTTCTATAATAAAAATAAAAATATAAGCCAGACATGGTTGTATACAACTGTAGATTCAGTTACTTGGAGTTTGAAGTGGAAGGATGACGTGAGCCCAGTAGGTGGAGGCTATGGAGGCCGTGAGTATGCCACTGCATTCCAGCCAGGCCAACAGCGAGAGAAATTGAGTCAGAAAGAAAAGAGAAAGAATGAATGAATAATTTGGGTGGAATATATATCAAAAATTGAATCCTAATACTTTCATTTTCTTTTAGCCAGTCTCATTCTGTTGCCCAAGTTTGAGAGCAGTGACATGGTCATTGCCACCGCAGTCTTATGCTGCTTGGCTCAGGTGATCCTTCTGCCTCAGTCGTCCTAGTAGCCAGAACTGACAGCTTTGGCCTACAAAGTTGCTGGAAAACCAGGCATGTATCACCATGCCCGGCCAGTGGTTTTCTTTATTGTAGAACAGCAGTCTTGCTTCGTTGCCCAGTCTGGTGAGAAATCTGGGTTCAGGCAAACATCTCGCCTCTGCCGGCCACAGTTCTAGGATGACAGGCAAGAGACACCTCACCCAGGTATAGCAGACAATTTAAAAAAGTAAAAAAACTAAGGATCGGGTGTAGTGGCTCATGCCTGTCATCCCCACTATTTGGTGGGCATGTGAGAAGATTGTCTAGGTCCAGGTGTTCATGACCAGGTTGTGCAATTTGGTGAGACCTCATCTCCACAAGAAAAATGAAAATAATAGCCAGCCATGGTGGCGCATGCCTGTGGTTCCAGCTACTTGGAAGTTGAGCAGTAAGGATGACCTGAGCCCAGTAGGTCGAGGCTGTGGTAGCCTTCAGCATGCTACTGCATTCCATTCTGAGCAACAGTGTTAGAACCCAACTCAGAAACAGGAGAAATAAAGATTTGGCTGGAATTCATATCAAAATATTGAATCCTAATTCTTTAATTTTTTTTTTTTTTAGCCAGTGTCAGTCTGTTGCCCAGAATGGAGTGCAATGGCATGCTCATGGCCACCGTAGCCTCAGTTCTGGGCTCAGGAGATCCAACTGCCTCAGTCTTTCAAGTGGCTGGAAATATAGATTTTAGCCTACAAAGTAGCTGGAAACACAGACATGCAGAAACATGCCCACCTAATTTTTTATTCATTGGATAACAGAAGTCTCGTGAATTTGCGTAGGCTGGTCTCAAACCCTGCCTCCAGGTGATTCTCTCTCATATGCCTGCCATATTACTGGAATGAAAGGCTTGAGTAACCATACCTAGTTAAAAAAGACATTTTAAAAAGAGAAGAATGGGTCTGCAGGTGTGGTGGCTCACACTTGTCATCTCAGTACTTTGGGAGGCCAGGTTGAGAGGATTGCCTGATTGAGGTGTTTGAGACCTATTTGGGCAATTTTTTGAGACCTCCTCTCTACAATAAAAAACAAAATATTAGCAGAACATGGTGGTACACGACTGTAGTTTCAGCTAATAGGAGGCTGAGGCGGAAGGATCACCTGAACCCAGTAAGTGGAGGCTACAGTGGCTGTGAGTGTGCCACTGCATTCCAGCCAGGGCAACAGAGTTACAAAGAGACAGAGAAAAAAAAAATGAATGAATGAATGATTTGGGTGGAATATATATCAAAAACTTGAATCCTAATACTTTAATTTTTTTAAAGTCAATCTCACTCTGTTGCCCAGTTTTTAGAGCAGTGACATTCTCATTGCCACAGCAGGATTGGTCTGCTTGGCTCAGGTGATCCTTCTGCCTCAGTCGTCCGAGTAGCCGGAACTAACAGCTTTGGCCTACAAAGTAGGTGGAAATACGAGCATGTACCACCTTACCCGCCTAGTGATTTTATTTATTGTAGAGCACAGGTCTTGCATAGTTGCCCAGGATGGGCTCAAAATACTGGGTTCAGGCAGTCATCTTTCCTCTTCCTGCCAAAATCCTGGGATGACAGGCATGAGACACCTCACCCAGGTAAAGCAAACAATTTAAAAAGTAAGAAACATAAGGGCTGTGTGTAGTGGATCATGCCTGTCATCCTAGCTTTTTAGGAGGGCAAGGTGAGAAGACTGCCTGAGTCCGGGTGTTCGGGATCAGTGTGTGCAATTCAATGAGACCTCATCTCTACAAAAAAAAAGATCAAAATATTAGCTAGTCCTGGTGGTGCATGCCTGTAGTTCCAGCTAGTTGGAAGTTGAGCAGTAAGGATCGCTGAGCCCAGTAGGTAGAGGCTGTGGTGGCCTTGAGCATGCTACTTCATTCCATTCTAAGCAACAGAGTTAGAACCCGACTTCAAAATCGAAAGAAAGATTTGGCTGGACTTCACATCAAAAAATTGAATCCTACTTCTTTAATTTTTCTTTTCTTTAGCCAGTCTCCCTCTGGATGGAGTGCAGTGGAGTGCTCATGGACACCGCAGCCTAAGTTCTGGGCTCAGGAGATCCTACTGCCTCCATTTGCCGAGTAGCTGGAAATATAGGTTTTAGCATACAAAGTAGCTGAAAACACAAGCTGGCAGAACCATGCCCACCTAATTTTTTATTCATTGGATAGCAGAAGTTTGTCTGCTTTACCTGGGTGAGGTGTCTCTTGCCTGTCATCCCAGAACTTTGGCAGGCAGAGGCGAGATGATTGCCTGAAGCCAGGACTTCTAGCCCAGCCTGGGCAACTAAGTAAGACCGCTGCTCTACAATAAAGAAAACCACTGGCCGGGCATGGTGGTACATGCCTGGTTTTCCAGCTACTTTTTAGGTCAAAGTTGTCAGTTCTGGCTACTAGGACGACTGAGGCAGAAGGATCACCTGAGCCAAGCAGAGCAAGACTGAGGAGTTTGTCAACTTGTGCAGGCTGGTCTCATACCCCTGCTATCAGGTGATCCACTCTCATATGCCTGTCAAATTACTGTTATGTAAGACGTGAGCAAGCACACCTAGTTAAAAGAGACATTTTTTTAAAAAGAGGGTCAGGTGTGCAGGTGTGGTGGCTCACACTTGTCTTCACAGTACTTTGGGAGGCCAGGTTGAGAGGATTGCCTGATTAAGGTGTTTGAGACCAATTTGGGCAATTTTTTGAGACCTCGTCTCTACAATAAATATAAAAATATTAGCAGGACATAGTGGTGCACGACTGTAGTTTCAGCTACTTGGAGGTTGAGGCGTTAGGATCACCTGAGCCCAGTAGGTCGAGGCTACAGTCAACGTGAGTGTGCCACG
>NW_007146287.1:0-1925 GCF_000164805.1 Carlito syrichta
TTCTGTGTTTTTAAGAGTTTGGGTTATTTCTATATTTGGTCCTCAAGCTCTGAGATTCTATCTTCTGCTGGGTAATTTTGCTTTCCATGCTTATCAATTTGTTATTTATTTCATTCACAGTATTCTTTATTACTGTTATCTCAGATATCAGCTCCTTTCCTAGTTCTTCTTGTGTCTCCTCAATTCTTTTTAGTCTCTCCATTATTGTTTTGATATCTGCATTTGCATTTTGAGACCCTTCATTCTGGGGACTTTGCATTGTTTGTATTCCAAAGTCAATT
Source organism: Carlito syrichta (assembly GCF_000164805.1). NCBI lineage: Eukaryota > Metazoa > Chordata > Mammalia > Primates > Tarsiidae > Carlito > Carlito syrichta. Next base: position 282 of record NW_007146287.1, read on the forward strand.
TTCTCAGTGTCTGCTCTCCCAGGCGTCTGGGAGAGACCCATACTCTTCTTTTGGTTTTTCTTCATTTCTGTAGATTTTTCTCCCTTTACCCCTTTCCCTCCCCCTCTTCAATTCTGTTTTTGAGGGAAGGTGGGGTTGCTTTTATTTCTCTTCTGCAATGACCTGTTCTTCCTTATGAGGGTCTTCTGGTTTTGTTCACTTTTCCCTCTGTTTTACAGTCTGTCTATTCAGCAGTTTGCAGTCTTGGTCCTCTTTTCTTGTTATGCAGTGTTTGAAGGTCTTCGCCCCATCTATAAGACATTTCACTTCAGGATGATTCCCCTAAGGACAACAATAAAGCAGGTGCTGCTAGGCGCATCAGGCGTGTCCAAGCCCTGGGAGCACTGACCCAGAATTTATAATTTTAATGAGAAATTCGACAGATAGGAATCATCAAAAACTAAGCAGAAATCCTAGAACTAAAGAATTCAATGAATACAATTTTGCAGTATAATAAAATAAATAGTTTCAACAATAGAATAGATCAGGCAGAAGAAATTATTTCTGAACTTGAAGACTGGTCTTTTGAAATAACTCAGTATGGCAAAAGAAAAAATAAAGAATACAAAGGAATGAAGAAAAGCTACATGACATGTGGGCTACTATAGGCTGATCAAATATTCCAAATGTTGGGTGTCCCAGAAGGAGAAGAGATGGGTACAGACATAGAACACCTACTTAACAAATTTGGAAGACATGCACATCTGGATACAAGACCCTCAAAGATCTCCAAAGAGATTCAGCCCCAAAAGGTCTTATCTAAGGTACATTATAGTTAAACCATCAAAAGTCAAAAACAAAGAGAATTGTAAAAATGGCAAGGGAAAAGCATCAAGTCACACATTGGGGAATCCCCAAAAGACTAAAAGCAGAAATCTTACAGGTCAGAAGGGAATTGGATGATATATTCAAAGCGCTGAAATTAAGGGGGGAAATAGTCAAGAATAAAAAGAGAAAAGATAGAAATTAAAGAGGACACAAACAAATGGAAAGATATTCCATTCTCATGAATTGGAGAACTAATATTTTTTAAATGACCGTGCTACACAAAGCAGTCTCCAGATTCAAGGCAATCTTTATTGAAATATCAATGGCATTTTTCACATAAATAAACTATCCTAAAATTCAAATAGAATAACAAAAGATCCCATATAGCCAAAGTAGTCCTGAGCAGAAAGAACAAAGTTAGATACATTATAGTATCTGACTTCAAAATATAACATAAAACTATAGTCACGAAAATAGCATGCTATTGATATAAAAACAGACCCATAGACCAATGGAAGATAATAGGAAAACTAGAAGTGAATCCACAGATTTACAGCCTACTGATTTTCAACAAAGGTGCCAAAAACATATATTGAGGAAATGATATTCTCTTCAATAAACAATGCTGGGAAAACTGGGTATTCATATGTAGAAGAATAAAACTAGACCTCTATCTCTCACCATATACAAAAAGCAATTCAAAATGAATTAAAGACATAAAAGACTTACACTATAAAACTAGTAGAAGAAAACACAGGGGAAATGCTTCAGGACACTGTCTAGGCAAATATGACTAAGATTTCAAAAAAACTAAAAAGCTTCTTCACTTCAAAGGAA
>NW_007146288.1:0-704 GCF_000164805.1 Carlito syrichta
AAGGGAAGCTAATCATCATCACTTGTATAAGAGTTATTTGTATATCTTTTATCTGAACTGCCTATAACTATGAAAGATATACATAAAATATATTTTTTCTTCTAGTTTGTTATTTTTTAATTTTGTCTAAACAGCTTTGCTTGTTCCCACAGTAGCTTTCCTTTTACAATTTTTATGTCAACAAACGTATCAATTGCTCTCCCTCACCTCTGCATTTGGGGTCATGCTTAGGGGTCTTCGTATCTGAGTGTAAATGAGCTGAGTCCTCATTTCTTCTTGATCTTCCATGGTTCAACCCTTTTCATCTGGATCTCTGATGCATCTGGACTTTATTCTAGTGTTCGACTTTGCTTTTTAAATGATGATTTAGTTAACCCATTATAATTTTTTTTAAACTTTTTAAAGTGATTGTTGGAATTGAGACATCTCATAAAATTCAAGCCTTCTGAGTATTACACTATCAAAATAAGGTAGACTAGAAAAATATCCACTTGGCAGCAAAGGGAGACAACAAGGAAACTCGCTTTCATTAGCTGGGTTTTAGGGAAAGTATTTTCGAGAACAAAAGGCAAAACTCAAAAGATTTAGAACCACTTTTTGACTGGGTGCCATGGCTCACACCTATAATCCCAGCAGGTTGGGAGGCCTTGGTGAGAGGATTGCCTGAGCCCGTGGGTTCGAGACTAGCCTGGGCAATTTAGCGG
>NW_007146289.1:0-1584 GCF_000164805.1 Carlito syrichta
ATAATTAACTTCCTTGCCACTTGCCAGTTTCATAGACAGAATTGTTAAATCTATTTTTATGAAGGGGGCTATCCACCAGGGGCCTCTGTTCCTATCTCTTGTCTCCTATGCATGGGTGGGTAATAAACCCAGGTCTTAGGGCAGAGATTCTATATATGATCTGAAGTCTTCCAAAGAAAGGCATTCTCACCTTGCTTCTAGAACGTGAGAATTTCTTTAAGCTCAAATATGTATTATTTAATAATTATTGGTGCCTTTTCCTGTATTTTCATCTCTATAAACATATATGGAAAAGCTTACTTTAATTCATTTATGTAGATTTCAGGATAGACCATCAGTTTTGCCATAGATACTTTTTTTTTTTTTTGAGTTGGAGTCTCACTCCATTGCCCAGGCTGGAATGAGATGGCACAATCATGGCCACACCAGCATTGACCCGCTGAACTCTGGTGAACCTTCTATCTCAGCCTTCCAAGTAGCTGGAACTACAGGTGCATACTACCATGCCTGGCTAATTTTTTATTTATTGTAAAGATGAGGACTCACCAAGTTGCCTGGGTGAGTCTCGAAACCCGGGTTCAGGCAATCCACTCACCTCGGTCTCCCAAAGCACTGGGATTATAGGCTGAGCCACTGAGCTTGGTTTTCTTTTCCCTTTTCTTGTCTCATTTTGCTTTCAGGGGGCAAACAGATACTCCCACTGCATAGACAGATTTTAAAGCCATGAGAAGTGGGTTCCAGAGGGTCCACACACCTGTCAACAGATACTGGAATCTGCAGATAGCTTCTGAATCACAGTTTCCCCCTTAATTAAATCTCAAAACTGCAAAAAACTTAGGCCCCCACCCCCAGTCCAGCTTCAGGATAGAACAAAACCTATATTTACATAAGGAATCTACATAAGGAAGAATAAGAGATTGAGTAAGCAGAAATAAAAACTACCCTCACATCACTGGACAACAGAATTAAAGAAGAGTTAAAGGGGGAGAAAAGCTTACACAAATAAAGAAAAGCCAAAGGAATAATATAAATCGCACACAGACTCCTGGGAGGTCAGCCACTGAGATTACAGACTTCGAAACTCAAACAATGAAGAGCCCCCAGAATGACAGGTTCCAAACCACAAACCCAGATATAAAGATATTAATAGAAAGAATAAATAGAAATGAGGAGAGAAAAAAAGGAAGAATGAAAGAACTGACAACTGAGATAACAGCAATAAAGAATAAAGTGAATGAAATAAATAGCAAACCAATAAGCATGGGAAGAACAATTAACCAAAATAGAAAAAGGAATTTCAGAGTTTGGGGACCAAAATATGGAACTAACGCAAACTGTTAAAAACATAGAAAAGAAGCTTAAAAGACAGAACAGAACCTTCAAGAGATGAGCAATTATTTCAAGAGGCTAACCCTAAGATGAATTGGAATCCCTGAGCCAGATAGAGAGACAGAGATCACTCAGGAACAAACATTCCATGAAATTATCCAAGAAAACTTCTCTCATCTCATCAGTAATGTGACCATTCAAACACAAGAGATTCAGAGAACCCCTGCAAGACAACAATGAGAAGATCAACTCCTA
>NW_007146290.1:0-410 GCF_000164805.1 Carlito syrichta
GGGAAAGGGATCACATAACTCTCAAAACTTCGGGTAGCAGGGATGGCTAGGCACCTCACGCCTGTCTCATCAGAACTTGGGTTGGCTGAGAAGGGAAGATGGCTGGAGTCCGGGAGCTCAAGACCAGGCTGGACACCATAGCAGACCCCCACGTCGACCCCAAGAAAAACCCAGAAAACCTTGGGTGAGGCTAGGCCTTGGCAGAAGGATTGCCTTAAGCCCAGAGCAGAAAGACAGGGAAGTCGACCAAATGGAAAGCCTGTGATTGCAGCAATTTGGGAGACCCAGACCGAGAGGATGGCTTGATTTGGGCTGTTTGAGAGCAGCCTGGGCAACCCAGCAAGGAAAACAAAGACAGACAGAAAGAAAGAAAGAAAGAAAGAAAGAAAGAAAGAAAGAAAGAAAGAAAG
>NW_007146291.1:0-529 GCF_000164805.1 Carlito syrichta
CTAGTTAAGTCAGCTAGCAAATCAGCTAATTATTTAGCGAACTAGAAGGCTAGCAACTAAACTATCTGGTCAAATACCTAGTGGGATTGCTCGCTTTCCATTAGGTCAGCTAATTAGTCGGCTCACTCACCAGCAAACTGGTCAGCAAACTAGTCGGCTCACTCGCCAGCCAACAGGACAACTAAATGTCAGCTCACTCGAAGGCCAACAGGTCAGCTAACTAGTTGGCTTTCTCGACAGCTGACTAGTTAAGTCACCTCACCTGTTGACTCACAAGCCGGCCGATTAGTTAAGGCATTTCACATGTCGGGCCACTTGCCAGCTGATTAGCTAACTCTTCTGACCATTCGGCTCACTCACTAGTCGACTAAAGTCAGCTGGCTAGTCAGCTCACTCACCAGCTGACTAGTTAAATCAGCTGACCAGTAGGCTCACTAGCCAACTGAATAGTTAAGTCAGCTGGCCAGTCGGCTCACTTGCTGGCCGACTAGTTATCAGCTCAGCTGTGGGCTCACTTGCCGGCCTACTA
>NW_007146292.1:0-808 GCF_000164805.1 Carlito syrichta
ACCTGTTGACTCACAAGCCAGCCGATTAGTTAAGGCATCTCACATGTCGGGTCACTTGCCAGCTGATTAGCTAACTCTTCGGACCATTTGGCTCACTCACTAGTCGACTAAAGTCAGCTGGCTAGTCAGCTCACTCGCCAGCTGACTAGTTAAATCAGCTGACCAGTAGGCTCACTAGCCAGCTGAATAGTTAAGTCAGCTGGCCAGTCGGCTCACTCGCTGGCCGACTAGTTGTCAGCTCAGCTGTGGGCTCACTTGCCAGCCTACTAATTAAGTAACTAATCGGTCAGCTGACTAGTTGGCCAACGAATTAAGTCAGCTAACCAAAAGGCCGACTACTCGACCAACTTGTCAGATGACAAGTTAGGTCAGGTAACTTGTGGGCTGACTAGTTAGGTCAGCTAAATAGTCAGCCAACTAGTCTGCCAACTAGTTAGGTCAGCAAGCTAGCCAGCCATATAGTTCACTGAGCTAACTTGTGGGCCAACTCGTCAGTCAACTAATTAACTCAGCTAACTAGTCAGCCGACTAGTCAGTCTATGTGTTAAACCAGATAAGTTGTTGGCCAAATCATCAGCCAAGTTAAGTCACCTAGCTAACTCGTTACCCAACTAATTAAGACAGTTAACTGGTTTACCAAAAGTTAAAAGAGTTAGCTAACTCGTTAACCAACTTCTTAAGTAAGCTAGCTATCTCATTAGTCAATTAGTTAAGTCAGCTTGCTCAGTCAGATAGCTAACTAGCTAACTAGTTAAGTCAGCTAGCTAAGGCAGATAGCTCACTAGTTAGCTAAATATTTAAGTCAGCT
>NW_007146293.1:0-1031 GCF_000164805.1 Carlito syrichta
TAAAGATAAGATGCTGGACTCTGGCATACAGTGGTTGTGGAAGAAAAACCTGACAGAACTCAGGTCCCAGTCATGAGTATGCTGTAGGAGGATAGAGAAGACTGTTTTCCTGATTCTTTAGAAGCATCAATAGAGCTACTTGGCTTTAGCCAAAAGGCTTTTCAATCTTAGATGGAAAACTGAGTTAAGACTACTAGAACCTAGTTGGGAGGGAAGGAAGCCAATGCAGGAGGACAGGCATCAGGAAGAGGATAGAGCCAGGTCGTGTATATGGCCAGTTCTCCAGGTGATAACTAGTCGTGAGTCTTATCATTTTCAGGCACAACTTGGATCAGTTGATTTGTCAGTTAGTCTGTGAGCCAGACATGGTGGCATCTATGGTAACTTCCAGCTGCCTGGAAGGCTGAGGTGGAAGGATAGCCTGAGTCCACCAGTTGGAGGCTGCAATGGCCATGATCACCTCACTGCACTCTAGCCTGGATGACAAGAGTGAGAATCCAACTCAAAAAAAGAAATAAGACAACTACAACTCCAAACACACTGTTTATATGATAAATGCCAGAAGGCCTGCTCTTGACTGCAAATGGTATTCTCTAGAACTACTCATACTCGGAGGAAACTGAAACCCTGGCCTTCTACTTCCTGTGCTGAGACCTCTAGGAAGCTGCTGGCTCAGTCTTGGTCCCTCATTCACCAGAATTTCCCCAAATCTCTGCATGTGGCTCTGACTTCTGTCACGTCTGTTCAACCCTTGTTTCTTCAATGGCTAAGACTTGCATAAATGTTTCCAACTTATACTTGATGAAACTATTTCCTCATGATGGTGGTGTTGCACAAGATGAAGGTAACTGGCCTGTCTGTCTCCCGCCCATCAACTTGGTAAAAAAGTGCTATAAGAAGGCATAACAAGCGCAGTGGCTACATTGCATTTTGCTCAATTTCTGATAACTTCCTTTCTATTAGCATTCTGTAGTCTTTCTTTTAATGTCAAACTCTGATCCCTGTGATCTACCTTCAGCTTTTTTTCTTCC
>NW_007146294.1:0-843 GCF_000164805.1 Carlito syrichta
ATGGCTAAGACTTGCATAAATGTTTCCAACTTATACTTGATGAAACTATTTCCTCATGATGGTGGTGTTGCACAAGATGAAGGTAACTGGCCTGTCTGTCTCCCGCCCATCAACTCTGTAAAAAAGTGCTATAAGAAGGCATAACAAGCGCAGTGGCTACATTGCATTTTGCTCAATTTCTGATAACTTCCTTTCTATTAGCATTCTGTAGTCTTTCTTTTAATGTCAAACTTTGATCCCTGTGATCCACCTTCAGTTTTCTTCTTCCTGAGCTCAACAATACACCAAACAATTAGCTGGGTTTGATGGCATGAGAGCCTGTAGTTCCAGATACTTGGAAGACTGAGGTGAAGAGTCACCCAAGCCCAGCAGTTCGAGGCTGCACTGTCTGTGACCGTCTACTCTGTGCGACAGAGTTAGACTCTGACTCTAACAATCAAACCAAAAAAAAATCCTTTTAAAAATGAAAAATGAATAATGTTGGAAAAACCATGAAGAAAGAGGCATTGCATATGTTTATACTGTTCGAAGTATAAGTTAGACCTTACATTTGTGAAACACTTTGGTGTTAGCTGTTCATGTGCTAACAGCCAACAGTATAGAAACTGCAACCTCAGGAATACATTTGAGAGAATTTATCCTCTATGAAATGAAAAGACATAGACTAATAATTATGTCATCATAGTTTCATTGTTAAGTCCACAATGTTCATCCACAACTTTGAAAAACATAGAGTGTCATTAGAAAATGATGAAAAATGAATTAACATGGTTGCATGTAGAAAACCAAATTTTTATCAAAACCGAATTCATGCTTACCCTGATATGTCTTCACATACTGCGA
>NW_007146295.1:0-944 GCF_000164805.1 Carlito syrichta
GGCAGCAAGATCAAGGACCGCCGGCCCCACATAGCCCCAGCGCGCGGCCCCCCAGCGTAAAGTCACAGGTCTAGGCAGAGTGCCCCCCTCCCCCCAGCCACTCACATAGTAGGACAAAGAAGTCCAGGCGGGGTGGCTCGGCCCGTCATCCCAGCGCTTTGGGAGGCCGAGGCGAGAGGATGGCCTGAGCCTGCAGGCTCGAGATCAACCCAGGCAAGTGAGTGAGACCTCCTCTCTCCAGTGAATCACAGAAATTGACCGGGTGTGGTAGCGAGTGCCCGTAGTTCCGGCTACTCGGAAGGCTGAGGTGGGAGGATCGCTGGAGCCCGGCAGGGCGACACTGGGGTGCCTGTGAGTGCGCCGCTGCACTCCAGCCTGGGCGATGGAGTGAGACTTGGACTCAAAAAAGAGAGAAGAAAAGAAAAGAAGCCAGACGCGGTGGTTCAAGTTTGTAGGGCCAGCACTTTGGGAGGCCGAGGCAAGAGGATGGCCTGAGCTCAGGGCTTTGAAACCAGCCCAGGCCGCTTGGCAAGATCTCGTCTCTACAGTAAATCAAAAAAGTAGCCGGGCATGGTGGCCCCTGTCTGTCGTTCCAGCTCCTTGGAAGGCTGAGGCGGGAGGATCGCCTGAGCCCAGCAGGCCGTGGCCATGAGCGTGCCCACCCTTTAGCCTGGGTGAAGGAGGGACACTGACTCACCCCCTCGAGAAAGACAAAGAGCTACCCAGCCTATCATGGGGGTCCCAGGATACCTGCAGGCAGCAGGAAGGTTGCTACCTGTTCTGTCCACTGTCCCCAGCCCACCCCCCCATGGGCTGACCTGGTGAGATGCCTCTCCAGCAGCCGGGGGCAGGTTTACAGGGTTTAGTTGATGTTGAGAGATGACAGTTGTCTCCCGGTGTCACAGAACTCCAGAGGCGGCTGGGCCTTGGAGGCTATTCATACC
>NW_007146296.1:0-609 GCF_000164805.1 Carlito syrichta
TTTGGGAGGCCAAAGCAGGAGGATAGCTTGAGGTCAGGAGTTTGGTACTAGCCTGGGCCCCATAAAAAACCCTTTCTCAAAAATAAAAAATAAATACTAAAGTCAAGTACAATGCAATAAAATAAAACAAAATAATTAGCCAGATTTTGTGATTCCTGCCTAGCATTCCAGCACTTTGTGAGGCAGAGGCAGGAGAATCACTTGAGGCCTTGACTTTGAGACTAGCCTCGACCTCATAGCAAAACCCTGTCTCTACAAAGTAAAAAATTAAATAGTAGAATAAAGTAAAATAAAATAAAATAAATTAAAAATTAGCTAGACTTAGTCATTCCTTACAGTCATCCCAGCACTTTGGGATGCTGAGGTGGGTGGATCACTTCAGGCTAAGAGTGTGAGACTAACCTGGGCCTCAGGGCAAAACCCTGTCACTACAAAATAAAAAAACAAATTAGTTAAGTAAAATCAAATAAAATAATCAACCAGACTTAGTGGTTCCATCCTGGCATACCAGGACTTTGGGAAGATGGGGTGGGAGGATCACTTGAGGCCAGGCATTTGAGACCAGCCTGGGAATTATAGCAAAACCCTGTCTCTACAGAATAAAAAAAT
>NW_007146297.1:0-727 GCF_000164805.1 Carlito syrichta
TCACTTCAGGCCAGGAGTGTGAGACTAGCCTGGGCCTCATGGCAAAACTATCACTAAAAAGAAAAAAATAAAATACCAAAGTAAAATGAAATAAAATGATATAAAATAATATAAAATAAAAGAAAATGAAATGAAATGAGAAGAAATGAAATGAAATGAAATAAAATACAAAATAAAATAAAATAAACCAGACTTGTTGGTTCCTACCTGGTATCCCAGCACTGTGGGAGGTCAAGGTGAGAGGATTACTTGAGGCCAGGAGTTTGAGACTAACCTGGTTCTCATGGCAAAACCCTGTCCCTACAAAAAACAAAAAAAAAAAAAACTAAAGTAAAATAAAATAAAATAAATGAAATAAATAATATAAAATAACAATGTAAAAGAACATATAACAAAATAAAATAAAATAAAATAAAATGAACCAGACTTAGTGGTTCCTGCCTGGCATCCCAGCCCTGTGGGAGGCCAAGGTGGGAGGTTTGCTTGAGGTCAGGAGTTTGAGACTAGTGTGGGCCTCATAGCAAAACATTCTCTATGAAATAATGAAAAAAACAAAATAGTAAAGCAAAGTAAAATACAATAAAATAAAAATGAATAAAAGAAAATGAAATAAAAAATAAAATGAGCCAGACTTAGTGATTCCTGCCTGGAATCCTAGCCCTGTAGGAGGTCAAGGCAGGAGATTGCTTGAGGCCAGTAGTTTGAGACTAGCCTGAGCCTCATAGCA
>NW_007146298.1:0-1114 GCF_000164805.1 Carlito syrichta
GTAGATTTTTGGCATTGAGGTCTCAGGAAAACCAGATTCTTTATCCTTTGTTAGGTAGAGGCTGTGTAGTTTCCTGTATATGAAGACACCCATTACCGAGAGTCCTGCTTGGAAACCCTGATACTTGTTTAGCCCTTAGAAAGACACCTGTAGATTTTTCGGATCGAGGACATGGGTCACCCAGATTCCTTGTTTGTCCTTAGCAAGAGGTTGTGAAGTTTCCTATATAGGAGGACTCCCATTTCCCAGATTCATGCTTCAAATCCCTGATACGTTTTCTCCCTTAGCAAGACTCCCTGTAGGTTTTTGGGATTTGAGGACTCATGTAACCCAGATTCCTCATTCTTCTATAGTAAGCGGACATGTAGTATACCATATATGAGGTTTCCCATTTCACAAATTCCTGCTTAATTTTCAGCAATACCCGAGATATTTCCTGATGAACATAGAATTCCAGTTGTTTTGACCTCAATACATAGACTCCCATATACTACCTGGGAACTGTAATCCAAGCTTCCATGTTCCCCTTAACAAGACATTGTAAAAATGTTGAATATTCTAAACACAATATCCCAATTTCCACCAGCCTGACCACAGGAAATTTCGCTATTTTGAGGTAACCTGAAGCGAGGGATTTTGTTGCAAAATGTCAGTTGATACCTGGGAAACTGGATTACGACCGAAGATGTAGATAAGAAACAAACGAAATTGTAGGTTCAGAAACTCAATTACAACTATTGAAAGGACCAGAATCACTTGGATCTGTAATAAGAGATTTTAGGTATCCACGTAGCAAGTAGCTCTGAAAAATGTAAGGACCTACAAGCCCAGATTCCTCATTAAACCTTATCAAGAGGCCATATAGATTTTGACGGTTGAGGACCCCTGATCCCGCATTCTCTTCTCGTTCTCAACAAGAGCCTGATATTCCCTGGCGATCTGGATCCAAAATTCTGTATTCAAACAGACAGATGCCCAGCTATTTCCCAGGGACGTGGAATTCGTGATTCCTGGTTACCTTTAAAAATATGTACTACATGCTTAGCAACCCCAACCCCAAAGCCATATCAAATAGATTCAGAAACGGAAGTATTAGGATTACATGATACATCTT
>NW_007146299.1:0-4425 GCF_000164805.1 Carlito syrichta
CATCATGCATTATGCAAAGTTTATACAAATCACAAAGCTTTACCATTACATTGATACAAAAGTTATATAAATCACAAGGCTTATGATTACTTTCATACTATATTATTCAAACTTATGACCACTCAGAAAAAGGGAATAAAAGGAGATTTGCATCTTGCAGTTGATGGGGTGGACTACAGGGAAGTCAACGATCCCCTGAAGCTACTCACGGAGTTTCCATTTTCAGGAAGAGCAGAAACTCCCCAAACCATCCAAGAACGAACCTGGAGCAGGCCGCACTTCCAGACTCCAGAAGTCCCTTGCCCTCAAGCCTCAGTGATCCACTATCTCCAGACCAGGCCTCCCTAGCTGAGGGGCAGTGTGTGCTCGGGGATCTCCCAGCCAATCAAGGACATCAGTTCAGTGAGCTCTAGTGCTGGGTGAGTCTCCAGCAGGACACTGGCAGGCTGCAAACATCCAGGGCAGAACACATTTAGGCCAGACCAGAAGCCTGAAGAAGAGTTTGTCAGGTGAGTCACATAAGAGGACACTTCAGGGAGAAACAGGGCAAGGGGCACTGAGGGCATCCTGGTGATGCTGGGATAAGGGAAGTGCGAGAGAGGCAGAGGCCGGTCCGGAGGGCCTGGAGGCCTGCCAGTGTGCACTTCCTCCTGCAAGTGGAGGGAAACATAAGTCTTCTCAGAGCCATGTTACAGGTGGGACCAATGTGCCATCCCCTGGAGACAGAGGTGTGAGGCTCACTTCACACCTTTCCCACCTTCCTTCATCCAGCAGGACAGAGATCCCAGGAGCAACCAGTGCTGCCCACACTGCAGGGTCAAGCAGGCAGCAGGACAGATGAGGGCCCCACCTGCATGGGACCCACAGGCAAGAGGAGGAGCAGCAGAGTCGAGTGGGAGGCTCTCTTGGGAGGGGGTGCTCTTTCTAACGGAGTGGCTGCAAGTGGTTTCTCCACGGAGAGTGGAGGGGGCAGAGACCTGAGGATGTGAAGGCAGACAGCAGATGGGACCCAAGCAGCAGCAGGGAAGGGCACTTCAGGAGGAAGAAACTGCATGGGCAAAGGATTACTGTGTCTCTAGCACAGCCTGAGGCCAGGGCAAATGAGAGGGAGGCTGGCGGCAGAGGAGAGCCGGGGAGGGTGTGACTTTCACCCATCTGCTGCCATGCAGAGAGAGTGGCCTGCCCCCATGCGGGAAGATGGAGCTTGCCAGAACCAGTCCTCAGCTGGAGCACCACCTTCCTTGCAACTCATGCATGCCTCATACCCCAAGAGGCTGGGACAAAGAGATGCCCCCTAGAGTCCTGTTCCCTTTGGTGAGGCTTCGCCTAGCTTGGACACCAGCGACATCCATCAGTGCTTCAAGGGCTCTGTTTGCAACTCCAGGGCAGGCTCTGGGCAGACACCCAGCCCGCGAAGCCCCGGAAGAGAAAAGGACACTTTTGACAGTTTTGCCACATATCTTCCTTCTACCAGAAGGAGAGGTCTCGATTCTGAAAACTTGGAAAACACAAAGAAAAAAAGTACCCATAATTCTGCTTGACAGTTGGTATTTGTGTGCTTTCCTACGTGTATGGATGGGCACAAATATATTCACATGGTGCTTTGGTTGCCTGTTTTAATCTATAGAAGTTGGGGTTCCTGCCCTTCAAAGTAGCATTGTTTTTGTTTTTTCTTTTTTATTTGTTTCTGCTTTTGTTTTGCTCAATAGAGCAGTGGGAAACAGAGTCCTAGCTGGCCCTTTGTAATCCCCCTGGACCTTGGTTTGCAAGCTGTTGATGGATTTGTCTGCACACAGACTCCTGCCTTGGGGAGGGGTGAAAACATACCCCTACCTCTACTTCCCTAGATGCAAAATGAAGGTTACTTGTTAGGGCCTCTGGATTACATCACCTGGGGAAAACCCTACTGATGACCTGGAATCAGTGCCAGTGGTGGACCTAGGGGAACACTGTTTGAGGTCCAAATGCCCCTTGCTCCAGAGGGTCTGTGGGAAGCAATGATGAACACAGGAGAGTGAGCCCAAAACAGCTGTGCTGGAGGGAGGTGCCAGCAAAAGGATCTCTTCAGCAGGAGACCAAAGTCTTCACCCAGATGGTGTGGAGTAGGGATACCCACCACAGCAGTAAAAAGGGTGGGAGACACTGGTTCTCTCTCCCTTAGTGTCTTGGTACTCTCTCCCTTAGTGTCTTGGTACTAACTGACACCTTTAGATTGTTTTGATGTACATTTACAGTGTTTTGAATAAGAAAGTGAATCCTTTCACTTTGTTTCTGTTTTTTCAATATTTTTTGGCAACTTAGGGGCCCTTGCAATTTATATGAAATTGAGGATCAGCCTCTCCAGTTGTCCAAAAAATTCACTGGAATTTAGATAGAGATTGCACTGAATAACATATTGCTTGGGGTGATGCTGCCATCATAACAATTTTATGTCTTCTATTCAATGAACATGGGATGTCTTTCTATTTAACTTGGTCTTCTAAAATGTCTTTAAGCAATGTCTTATAGTTTTCACTGTACAAGTCTTTTACATCCTTAGTTAAGTTTATTCCTAGGCATTACATTCTTTTAAATATAATTTTAAATGGAATTATTTATTAATTTGTGTTCACATTGTTCACTGCTGGTTTTAAAAGTTACAACTGATTTTTGTGTGTTGACCTCCTGTCCTGCAACTTTGATGAATTTCTTTATTAGCTTTAGTAGTTATTTGGGGGATTCTTGGAGATTTTCAATTATATCATTAACTGTGTACAGTGGCTCACACCTGTAACCCCACAATTCAGGAGACTGAGGCAGGTGATTTTGCTTTAGCCCAGTAATCTGAGACCAGCCTAGGCAACATTGCAAGACCTCATCTCTGCAAAAAAAAAAAAATTAACCAGGTGTGGTGGCATGTACCTGTAATTTTGGCTACTCAGGAGATTGAGGCAAGAGGATCACCCAAGTCCAGGAGGTAGAGGCTGCAGTGAGGCATGATCATGCCACTGCACTCCAATCTCAGGGCAACAGAGTGAGACCCTGATTCAAAAATACAGAAATAAAATCATGTCATTATCAAATGGAGACAGTTTCACCTCATCCTCTTCCATATGAAGTCCTTTTATTTCTTCATTTTGTCTGATTGCTCTAGGACTTTCAGTGCAATGTTGAATAGAAGTGGTGAAAGTGGATGCCCTTGTCTTGCTCCTGATCTTGGTCTTCAGTCTTTCACCATTAAGTATGATGTTAGCTGCAAGCTTTTTTAATGAGTGCCTGCATCATGTTAAGGAATTTTTAAAATTATTTTTTGCGGAGTGTTTTTGTCATAAAATGATATTGAATTTTGGCAGGTTTTCTCTCTGTGTCTATTGAGATGTATGTGAAGTTTCTCTTCTTTCATTTTGTTAATGTGGTTTGTTATGCTGATTTATCTTCTTGTGTTGAGCTACACTTGCATTCTTGTAATAAACCTCACTTGATTATGGTATCTAATCCTTTTAATGTGCTGTTGGATTTTGTTGCTGGTGTTTTGTTTTGTTTTGAGAATTTTATGTCTCTTTTCAAGTATAAAATACATTGGCCTATAGTTTTCTTGAGGTACATTTCTCCTACTTTGGTATTACGGCCTCATAAAATGTGTTAGAAAGTTTGAATTGAATTGTGTCCACCAAATAATCATATGTTGGAGCCCTAAACCCCCAATTGACTTTATTTGGAGATAGGACCTTTAAGAAGGCAATTAATGTTAAATGAGGTCATAACGGATAATGCTGTAATCCAATAGGACTAGTGTCCTTATTTTTAAAAAGAACAAGACACTGAAGATCTCTCTTTCCCTCCAATCTTCCCTCCCTCCCTCCCTCTCTTCCTTCTTCCCTCTTTCTCTCCACACATACACAGAGCAAAGGTCATTTTAGGACATGGCAAGAAGGCAATCACCTACAAGCCAGAAAGAGAGGCCTTTCCAGAAACCAATCCTGCTGGCATTTTGATTTTAGACTCTCAGCCTCCATAACTGTGAGAAATAATTTTATGTTGTTGAGACCACCCAATCTGTAGTGTCATGTTATAGCAGTCCAACACGATGAGTACAGAAGTGTTCTCTTCTCTTTCACTTTTTAGAATAGTTTGAATGGGGTTGGTGTTAATTTTTTTTGTTTGGTTTTTTTTTGAGTTGGAGTCTCACTCGGTCGACCAGACTGGAGTGCAGTGGCCGCTCCCAGCCACCGCAGCCTCGCCTGCTGGGCTCTGGCGCTCCTTCCACCTCAGCCTTCCAAGTAGCTGGAATTACAGGCATGCGCTACCACACCTGGCTGATTTTTTGATTTTTATTGTAGAGATGAGGTCTCACTGCCCAGGCGGGTCTCAAAGGTATTAATTTTTATATAAATTTTTAGTAGAAACCACCAGTAAAATAATGTGTTCCTGGACTTTTCTCTTTGA
>NW_007146300.1:0-1269 GCF_000164805.1 Carlito syrichta
ACGGCACTAACAAGGCAAGTAGTATCAGACAACATTAAGAAGGCAAGTAGTATCAGACGACATAAAGAAGGCAAGTAGTATCAGACGACAGTAAGAAGGCAAGGAGTATCACATGACACTAAGGAGGCAAATAATATCAGACGGCACTGATAAGGCAAGGATTATCTGACGGCGCTAATTCGGCAAGAAATATTTGACGGCACTACTAATGTAAGTAGTATCGGGCGGCACTAAAAGGCAAGTAGTATACGGCAGCAGTAATAAGGCAAGTTGTATTGGGCGGCACTAATAAGGCAAGTAGTATAAGACTGCACTAATAAGGCAAGTAGTATCAGACGGCACTATTAAGGCAAGTAGTATCAGACGGCACTAAGAAGGCAAGGCGTATCAGATGGCATTAATAAGACAAGTAATATCAGATAGCACCAATAAAGCATGGCAATAAGGCAAGTAGTATCAGTCGGCACTAATAAGGCAAGTATGATCAGACCGTACTAATAAGGTAAGTATGAACAAACAGCACTAATAAGTCAAGGAGGATCAGACGGCACAAATGAGGCAAGGAGGATCATCCGGCACTAATAAGGCAAGGAGTATCTAACGGCACTAATAAGGCAAGGAGAATTATATGGCACTAACAAGCAATAAGTATCAGATGATACTAATAGGGCAAGTAGTATCAGACGACACTAATAAGGCAAGTAGTATCAGACGACAATAATAAGGCAAGTAGTAGCAGACGACACTAATAAGGCAAGATGTATCAGATGACACTAATAAGGCAAGTAGTATCAGATGACACTAATAAGGCAAGTAGTATCATAAGAAGTTAATAAGGCACATAGTATCATAAGACAAAAATAAGGCAAGTAGTATCTCATGACACTAACACAAGTAGTATCAGACGACACTAAAAAGGCAAGTAGTATTAAACGTCACTAGTAAGGAAAGTAGTATCAGACAACACTACGATGGCACGTAATATCAGATGACACTAATAAGACAAGCAGTATTATAAGACACTAATGAATCAAGTAGTACCATTAGACACTATTAAGGCAAGTTCTATAATAAGACACTTAAAAGCAAGTAGTATCATAAGACACTAATAAGGCAAGTAGTATCAGACGACACTAATAGGCAAGTTGTATCAAGTGACACTAATAACGCAAGTAGTATCATAACACAATAATAGGCGTGTAGTATCGTAAAACTCTATTAAGTTAAGTACTACCATAAGACATTAATAAGGCAATTAGTATCAGACGA
>NW_007146301.1:0-2478 GCF_000164805.1 Carlito syrichta
CTGAAAGCACAAACCTTGGAGGGACCTGATGAGTGCTGAGTTCCAGACATCCTACCCTCTACCCTGATCTAGCCTTAGGGGAAAAGGGTGTGGCCAGAAAAGGACCAGGAAGAGATCAGTGGTGAGTCTGGGGCTGACACAAACCTCCTCCTCCCTGGAAATCCTCTGAACATCAGACTCACACAGCTGGGCCACAACAGAGAGGGACAAACCCAGTGGAGCCTGAACATCGGTTTTAATAGGAAAACTCCATTCCAGGATAGGTCTGGCTGGGGCACCCCTGTGAGTACATACCTGGGGAAGAGACAATCCTGCACCTCTCCACTGGAAGATATCTCCCTGATCATACCAGAGAGGGAGGAGAGGACTGCAACCCCACCCACCTCCACTGTTCCTCCTCCTTCCCTGCTTCAGACTCTGAGGAGAGATTGAAAGAGGTGGCTCTGCAAGAGAGACCTGATTAGAGGGATAATTATAGAGCCTGCCACAAGAGGGCAGTTTTTTAAAAAAATTTCAATTTAATTTTTTTAAATTTCTTGACTTTGTTAGTTCATCTATTTTTAAACTATTTTTCCTTTGTGCGTGAATGTGTATGTGAGGGTTTTATCTGCATCCCCCTATGTTTTCTTTCTTTCTTTTTTTTTTTTCTTTTGAGTTGGAGTCTCACTCTGTCACCCAGACTGGAGTACAGTGGCCGGGAGCCTCGACCTGCTGGGCTCTTGTGATCCTTCCACCTCAGCCTTCCAAGTATCTTTCTTTTCTTTTTCTGTTTCTTTCTTCTTTAATATATTGCTTTTTTTATGTGTCTATGTGAATGACTGAGTGTTCATCTTTCAATTTTGTTGTTGTTGGTTTGCTTTTGCTCTTTTGTTCTTCTGGTTTTTTTAATTTTCATTTTTTATAGTTTAAGGTGTGTGTCAATATATGTGTGAGATTTTTACCTGAATTCATTTTTTCCCCCTCCAGTCTTTCTGTTTTTTCCTCTCCATTCACTTTGTGCTAGGTGTGTGTGTGTGTGTGTGTGTGTGTGTGTGTGTGTGTGTGCTTAATTTTCATGGTTTTTTTTTTGTTGTTTGCTTTGTTTCACTTTGTTGCTATTCCATATTGTTTGGGTGTGTGTGTATGTCTGTGTGCGTGTGCTCAATTGTTTTTTGCATTGGTTTCTGCTTTGCATTGTCATATAGAGTGGTGGTGGGGAATGGGTCTCAGGGAACACATACCACAATAAGTGAACATTGTAATGTGCAAGTAGTTTCCGAATACTATGCCCCATCCCCTACTTTATTCAAATTTCAAAAACTACAAGAGACAACAAAGCTTCCCATCCATCATCCTATTTCAAAATAGAATAAATCCAGAGACTGGGTCAGGGAAGAATAGAGTACTGAACTAACATCAGAAGGGAAAGCTCTCCCACTGACACTGAATACCATAACTAAAGATAAAAACAAGGGATCTGTCACAAATGAGGAAAAACCAAAGGAAGATCTCAGGTAATTTCAAGTGTTCCAAAGACAAAACTCTTGAAAAATCAGACCTTGGTGCCCAAACAATGGAAGCCATCAATGACTTTCACAGCTATCAATGACTGGCCCCAGAATGCAACAGAGATTAGGGAATGGATGGAAAGAGTGAATAAGACTCAAGAAAGATAAGATGCAACACTGAAATGTTGCAACAGATATTTTGGCAATAAAAAATCTCATCCAGGAAATAAATAACAAAATGAGAAGCATGGAAAGCAGAATCAATCTAGCTGAAGAAAGAACCCCAGAATGTGAAGATCAGAACAGGGAATTAACCAGATCTGTAAAAAACATAGAGAGAAGACCCAGAAAGAAAGATCAAAGCCTACAAGAGATTTGCAGTTATATCAAGAGAATGAACCAACACCTGGTTAGTATCCCAGAAGAAGAAAAGGAAATGGAGAACAACTTGGAGCAAGTATTCCAGGAGATAATCCAAGAAAACTTTCCCCATCTCACCAGAGATGTGACCAGCAAAGTAAAAGAGATACAGAGAACCCCCACATGACATCAGATGAAAAGTCAAACTCCTGGACACATAGTAATTCACCTATACAAAGTAGACACAAAAGAAAAATCCTAAAGACAGCAAGAGAGAAAGGTCAGACTACCTACCAGGGAAAACCAATCAGAATAGCAGAAGACCTATTGGCAGAAACACTACAAGCAAGAAGAGACTGGAATCCAATATTTAAAATCCTCAAAGATAAACAATTTCAAACAAGAATTTTCTACCCAGTCAAGCTCAGCTTTATCAGTGATGGAAAATTAAAATCCTTCCCAGATGTCCAATCCCTAGATTTGCAGCTTCTTGACCAGCTCTATAGGAGACACTTAAAAAGGTATTAAGCACAGAAGAAAGAAAAAAAAAAAAAGAATGATCACATACTTCCAAAGAGAACAGCAGAGACAGAATCCACAGAAAATTATAGCACAACAAGAAACTTGAAAA
>NW_007146302.1:0-933 GCF_000164805.1 Carlito syrichta
ATTCCACCTGGCTAGTCGGTTGGCTAGTTGGTTAAGTCAGCTAGTTAAGTCAGCTGACTAGCCAGCTCAATAACTCGCTGACTTAACTAGCTAGCCAGCCGGCTAGCCAGCTGACTTAATTAGCTAGCTAACTACCTAGCCAGCTAGCCAGCTAGACTCCCAGGTACCTAGCTAGTTAAGCCAGCTGGCTAGCCATCTAGTCAACCAGGTAGCTACCTACTTAAGTCAGCTGGCTAGTCAGTTAGCCAGCCAACTAGCTAGTCAGCTATTTAAGTCAGTTAGCTTGCCAGCTAGTTAGTTAAGTCAGCTAGCAAGTCAGTTGAATATTCATCTAGCTAGTTAAGTCAGCGAACTAGTCAGATTGCTTGTCAAATAGCTAGTTATGTCAGCTAGCTAGTCAGCTAGCTAGTCAGCTAGATAATTGAGTCAGCTAGCCTGCTAACTAGATAGTTAGCTAGCTAGTTAAGTCAGCTTGCTAGACAGCTAGATAGCTTGTTTGCTAGCTAGTTATATCAGCTAGATAGCCAGCTAGCTAGTCAGCTAGTTAGTTAAGTCAGCTAGCAAAACAGGTAATTACTTGGCTAACTAGTCGGCTAGCAACTCAGCTAGCTGGTCAGCTAACTAGTGGGCTCGTTTGCTTTCCATCATGTCAGCTAAATATTCGGCTCGCTCACCTGCCAGCCTGTCAGCAAACTAGTCGGCTTGTTCACCAGCCAGCAGGTTAACTAACTTGTTGATTTGCTCACAGGCCAACAGATCAGCGAACTAGTCAGCTTGCTTGCCAGCCAATTAGTTAAGTAAGCTCACAGGTTGGCTCACTCACCGGCCGAATAGTTAAGGCAGATCACACGTCAGCTCACTTGCCAGCCAACTAGTTAAGTCGGCGCACTGGGGGTCTCACTCACCAGCCAACTAGTTAAGTCTGACCAGTTG
>NW_007146303.1:0-702 GCF_000164805.1 Carlito syrichta
CCACTGGGGGTCTCACTCACCAGCCAACTAGTTAAGTCTGACCAGTTGGCTGACACATCAGCCAACTAAATTCAGCTGACCAGTCATCTCACACGCTGGCCGACTAGTTAATTCAGCTGAGCAGTCGACTCACCTACTTATCAACTAGTTAAGTCAGCTGACCAATCAGATCACTTGCCTGAGAACTATTTAATTCAGCTGACCAGTCGGCTCACTCGCGGGTCTTCTAGTTAAGTCAGCTAACCTGTAGGCTCACTCATCGGCTGAGTAGTTAAGTCAGCTAACTGGTCGGCCTACTAACTGTCCAGCTAGTTAAGTTAGTTAACCAATAGACCGACTAGTGGGCCAACTTGTCAGTCAAAAATTTAGGTCAGCTCAGTAGTCAGCCGACAAGTTAAGTTAGCTAAATAGCCAGTCAACTATTCGGACGACTAGTTAGACCAGTAAATCTGTCACCCAACTAGTTAACCGAGTTAAATAGTGGGCCAACTCGTCAGTCAACTAGTTAACCCAGCTAAATAGTCGGCCGATTATTCGACCAACTTTTTATGCCAGCAAAAAGTCAGCTGAGCAGTCAGCCTACATATTAAACCAGGTAACTAGTCGGCAACTCATCAGCCAACAAGTTAAGTCACTTAACTAACTCATTAACCAACTAGCTAAGTCAGCTAGTTATCTCATTTACTAACTAGTTGAAACAAT
>NW_007146304.1:0-789 GCF_000164805.1 Carlito syrichta
TATTCGACCAACTTTTTATGCCAGCAAAAATCAGCTGAGCAGTCAGCCTACATATTAAACCAGGTAACTAGTCGGCAAATCATCAGCCAACAAGTTAAGTCATTTAACTAACTCATTAACCAACTAGCTAAGTCAGCTAGTTATCTCATTTACTAACTAGTTAAAACAATTACCTTGCCTTTGGGAGGCTGAGGTGAGTGGATTGCCTAAGCCCACAGGTTTGAGACCCACCTGGGCAGTGAGACCTCATCTCTACAATAAATCAAAAAATCAGCCAGGCATGGTAGAGCATGCCTGTAATTCCGGCAACTTGGAAGGCTGAGGTGGAAGGATCACCAGAGCCCAGCAGGTAGAGGCTGCGGTGGCCAGAAGCGGCTACTGCACTCCAGTCTGGGTGACAGAGTGAGACTCCAACTCCAAAAAAAAACAAAAAGCAAAACAAATACACAATTAGTTAGCTCATTAAACAACTTGTTAAGTCAGCTAGCTATCTCGTTAGCCAACTAGTTAAGTCAGTTAGCTAAGTCAGCTAGCTAAGCAGTTAGCTGGCTAAGTCAGCTAGTTAAATCAGCTAGCTCACTTGTTAGCTAACGATTTAAGTCAGATACTTGAGTCTGCTTCCTGACTAGTTCGTTAAATAATTAAATCAGCTAACATTGCAGCTTGTTAAATAGTTAGCTTACTAATTAATTCACCTAGTTAGGTTAGCTAGCTAACTAGTTAAGTCAGCCAGTTAAGTTAGCTAATTAAGTCAGTATTTTAATTTCGTTAGCTGATTAAATCAGCTAG
>NW_007146305.1:0-3570 GCF_000164805.1 Carlito syrichta
TAGCAAGCTAGTTGATTCAGCTGTCTGGCAAACAGGACAGCTATTTAAGTCAGCTAGTTAAGTCAGCTGGCTAGTCAGTTGGTTAGCTAGGTAGCGAGCCTGTTAAGTCAGTTGGCTAGCTACCTGACTAACTAATTAAGTCAGCTGACTAGCCAGCTAGCTAGCTAGGTAGAGAGCTTGTTAAGTCAGCTGAGTAGTCACCTGGCTAACTAGTTAAGTCAGCTAATTGTGCCAGTTTGCTAGCTGGTTAAATCAACTTGTTATGTCAGTTGGCTAGCCAGCTGGATAGCTACGTACCAAGCTAGTTGAGTCAGCTGGCTAGCCAGCTCTCTAGCTAGTTTAGTCAGCTAGTGAATTCATCTGGCTTCCCAGCTGACTAGAAAGGTAGCTAGCTTGTTAAGTCAGCTGACTAGCCATCTGGCTAGCTGGTTAAGTCAGCTAGTTAATTCAGCTGGCCAGTCAGCTGGCTAGCTGGTTAAATCAGATAGATAAGTCAGCTGGCTAGCTAGTTGAGTCAGTTATTTAAGTCAGCTGGCTAGCCAGCAGCCTATCTGGGTAGCTAACTACTTAAGTCAGTTGACTAGTCAGCTGTCTAACTAGTTAAGTCACCTATTTAAGTAAGCTCACTAGCCAGCTGGTTAGCTAGGTAGCTAGGTAGTTAATTCAGGCAGCAAGCCAGTGGTATACATAGTAGTTATCTTGCTAAGTCTGCTGGCTAGCCACCTGGCTAGCTAGAGATGTCAGCTAGTTAAGTCAGATGCTAGCTACCTGCTAGCTAGATATGTCAGTTAATTGAGTCAGCTGGCTAGCCAGCTGGCTAACTGGATAAGTGAGCTAGTTAATTCAAGTGGCAAGACAACTGGCTAGCTAAGTAGTTACATAGTTAATTCACCTGGCTAGTCGGTTGGCTAGCTGGTTAAGTCAGCTAGTTAAGTCAGCTGGCTAGCCAGCTCAATAACTCGCTGACTTAACTAGCTAGCCAGTCGGCTAGCCAGCTGACTTAATTAGCTAGCTAACTACCTAGCCAGCTAGCCAGCTAGACTCCCAGGTACCTAGCTAGTTAAGCCAGCTGGCTAGCCGTCTATTCAACCAGGTAGCTACCTACTTAAGTCAGCTGGCTAGCCAACTAGCCAGTCAACCAGCTAGTCAGCTATTTAAGTCAGTTAGCTTGACAGCTAGTTAGTTAAGTCAGCTAGCAAGTCAGCTAAATATTCATCTAGCTAGTTAAGTCAGCGAACTAGTCAGATTGCTTGTCAAATAGCTAGTTATGTCAGCTAGCTAGTCAGCTAGATAATTAAGTCAGCTAGCCTGCTAACTAGCCAGATAGCTAGCTAGTTAAGTCAGCTTGCTAGACAGCTAGATAGCTTGTTTGCTAGCTAGTTATATCAGCTAGCTAGCCAGCTAGCTATTTAAGTCAGCTAGCAAAACAGGAAATTTCTTGGCTAACTAGTCGGTTAGCAACTCAGCTAGCTGGTCAGCTAACTAGTGGGCTCACTTTCTTTCCATTAAGTCAGCTAAATATTCGGCTCACTCGCCTGCCAACCTGTCAACAAACTAGTCGACTTGCTCGCCAGCCAACAGGTCAACTAACTTGTCGATTTGCTCACAGGGAAACAGATCAGTGAACTAGTCACCTTGCTTGCCAGCCAACTAGTTAAGTCAGCTCACAGGTCGGCTCACTCACCAGCCGACTAGTTAAGTCGGCACACTGGGGGTCTCACTCACCGGCCAACTAGTTAAGTCTGACCAGTTGGCGGACACATCAGCCAACTAAATTCAGCTGACCAGTCATCTCACATGCTGACCGACTAGTTAATTCAGCTGAGCAGTCGACTCACCTGCTTACCAACTAGTTAAGTCAGCTGACCAATCGGATCACTTGCCTGAGAACTATTTAATTCAGCTGACCAGTCGGCTCACTCGCGGGTCTTCTAGTTAAGTCAGCTAACCTATAGGCTCACTCGTCGGCTCAGTAGTTAAGTCAGCTAACTGGTCGGCCTACTAACTGTCCAGCTAGTTAAGTTAGTTAACCAATAGTCCGACTAGTGGGCCAACTTGTCAGTCGACAATTTAGGTCAGCTCAGAAGTCAGCCGACAAGTTAGGTCAGCTAAATAGCCAGTCAACTATTCGGACAACTAGTTAGATCAGTAAATCTGTCACCCAACTAGTTAACCGAGTTAAATAGTGGGCCAACTAGTCAGTCAACTAGTTAACCCAGCTAAATAGTCAGCCGACTATTCGACCAACTTTTTATGCCAGCAAAAAGTCGGCTGAGCAGTCAGCCTACATATTAAACCAGGTAACTAGTCGGCGAATCATCAGCCAACAAGTTAAGTCACTTAACTAACTCATTAACCAACTAGCTAAGTCAGCTAGTTATCTCATTTACTAACTAGTTAAAACAATTACCATGCCTTTGGGAGGCTGAGGTGAGTGGACTGCCTAAGCCCACGGGTTTGAGACCCGCCTGGGCAGCGAGACCTCATCTCTACAATAAATCAAAAAATCAGCCGGGCATGGTAGCGCATGCCTGTAATTCCGGCTACTTGGAAGGCTGAGGTGGAAGGATCACCAGAGCCCAGCAGGTAGAGGCTGCGGTGGCCGAAAGCGGCTACTGCACTCCAGTCTGGGCGACAGAGTGAGACTCCAACTCCAAAAAAAAACAAAAAACAAAACAAAAAAACAATTAGTTAGCTCATTAAACAACTTGTTAAGTCAACTAGCTATCTCATTAGCCAACTAGTAAGTCAGTTAGCTAAGTCAGCTAGCTAAGCAGCTAGCTGGCTAAGTCAGCTAGTTAAATCAGCTAGCTCACTTGTTAGCTAATGATTTAAGTCAGATACTTGAGTCTGCTTCCTGACTAGTTCGTTAAATAATTAAGTCAGCTAGCATTGCAGCTTGTTAAATAGTTAGCTTACTAATTAACTCACCTAGTTAGGTTAGCTAGCTAACTAGTTAAGTCAGCCAGTTAAGTTAGCTAATTAAGTCAGTATTTTAATTTCGTTAGCTGATTAAGTCAGCTAGATATTTAGTTAACTAATGGGTTAAGTTAGCAGGTTGAGACAGGAAGTTAGCTAGTTAACTAACGTATTAAGTCAACTGGTTGAGTCAGCAAGCTAGCAAGTTAGGAAACGGGTTGAGTCAGCTGGTTGAGTAGGCTAGCTAGCTAGTAAGCTAATGAGTTAAGTCAGCTGGATGAGTCAGCTAGCTACCTAACTATCTAATGACGTAAGTCAGCTCTTTGTGTTAGCTAGCTAGATCATTAGCTAACGAGCTAAGTTCAATAAGTCACCCAGCTAGGACGTTAGATAATGAGTAAGATAACTAGTTAGCTAGCTGACCAACTTGCTAACCTGCCGGCTTAACTTGCCAGCAGCCAACCAGGTAGCTAGATAGTTAAGTCAGCTGTCTAGCCAGATAGCCAGCCAACTAGCTAGTCAGCTAGCTATTTTAGTGACCTAGCATGTCAACTTACTATTCATGTACCTAGTTAAGTCAACTAGCAAGTCAGGTTGCTAGTCAGCTAGCTAAATATGTCAGCTAGTTAGTAAGCTAGCTAGTCAGCTAGA
>NW_007146306.1:0-496 GCF_000164805.1 Carlito syrichta
AGTCAGCTGGATGTGTCAGCTAGCCAGCTCATTAACTAACGAGATAAGTCAGATGATTAAGTCACCAAGCTAGCATGAAAGATAAGTATTAAGCTAACTAGTTATCTACCTGGTTAAATCAGCTAGCAAGCAAGACAGCTTGCTATTTAAGTCAGCTTGTTAGCGAGATAGCTATCTAGTTAGCTAACTATTTAAGTCAGCTGACTAACTAGGTAGCTAGCCAGTTAGCTAACTATTTAAGTCAGCTGGCTAGCTATGTAGCTTCTAGTTAATTCAGCTAGTTAAGTCAGTTGGCTAGACAGCTGGCTAGCTGGTTAATTCAGCTAGTTTAGACAGCTGGCTAGCCAACTGACTAGGTAGGTAGCTAGCTAGTTAAGTCAGCTAGAAAGCTACCTGGATAGCTAGTGATGTCAGTGAGTTAAGTCAGCTGGCTAGACAACTCTAACTGGTTAAGGCACCTAGTTTAGTCAGTTGTCTAGCCAGCTGACTAGCTAGG
>NW_007146307.1:0-459 GCF_000164805.1 Carlito syrichta
AGCTTGTTAGCTAGATAGCTATCTAGTTAGCTAACTATTTAAGCCAGCTGACTAACTAGGTAGCTAGCCAGTTAGCTAACTATTTAAGTCAACTGGCTAGCTAGGTAGCTTCTAGTTAATTCAGCTAGTTAAGTCAGTTGGCTAGACAGCTGGCTAGCTTGTTAATTCAGATAGTTTAGACAGTTGGCTAGCCAACTGACTAGGTAGGTAGCTAGCTAGTTAAGTCAGCTAGAAAACTACCTGGCTAGCTAGTGATGTCAGTGAGTTAAGTCAGCTGGCTAGACAACTCTAACTGGTTAAGACACCTAGTTTAGTCAGTTGTCTAGCCAACTGACTAGCTAGGTAGCTACCTAGAAAAGGAAACTGCTAGCCAGCAGGATATTTGTTGAAGTCAGGTGGTTAAGTCAGCTGGCTAGCCATCTGGCTATGTAGATAGCTAGCAAGTTAAATGGGGGTGGT
>NW_007146308.1:0-917 GCF_000164805.1 Carlito syrichta
CATCTGATGATTGAACTTTAATACTATGCTATATCTTATTAGGCTAATATCTTATCATTAATTCTTTTATAATAACTATTATATTTGAATAATGTAGCAAAAGGAAACAAAACAGCAAGCATAAATTTGCTCAAATATACTGTAAAATGTGAGTGCGACTATAAGTGTATATTTTTTATCCTAACAAGTCTATTCTATAAATCAAATTGTAGCTTTCATACTCTTGGATAATGGAACACATGGTTGCTGTGACGATGGCTAGTAGGTAGAGGTAAACAGAGTTTTGGCATGTAATGAAACTACAAAAACGTTCTGCCTGGCTAGAGGCAGAGCAATATAACTATTATGGTAATTTAGTTTCTAATCTTAGCTCTAGGAGAAACTGCTTTCAGGAACAAAAGCTGACTGACCAGTCTACCAGGAAATAGAAGTTTAAAAATGTCTTGAAAAAGGAGTACAACTTAGACAGAGAAAAATAATTCTGCTGTGCACTTTCCATCAGGCATATTGATATTTACTTAAAAGTTTTGTATCCTAACGTAAGTTTTGTTGCCATGTATCCACACTGGCCACTATTCACACACCAATATTATAGGTATTGCTTGTCAGAGTCTATCTTTCAGATGGGCCTTTATAGGCCTCAGTCATGTAGCTATAGATGTTGGCTCCCAACAAGTTGGCAACCAGCTGAGCAGCAAGTTAAGTCAGCTAGTTAAAACAGCTGGCAATCAGCTGGCTAGCTAGTTAAGTCAGCTCATTAAGACAGTTGTCTATCCAGCTGGCTAGCTAGTTAAAAAGCTAGTTAAGTCATATGGCTAGACATCTGGCTTGATAGTTATTTCAGCTAGTTAAGTCAGCAGGCTAGCTAGAAAGCTACCTATATTAGTCAGCTAGTAATGGCAGCTAGGTAACTAGTT
>NW_007146308.1:1961-5196 GCF_000164805.1 Carlito syrichta
TCAGCTGGCCAGCCAGCTGGCTACCTTGGTAGTTAGCTAGTTAGGCAGCTAGTTAAATCAGCTGGTATCTAGGTATTTAGCTAGTTGAGTCAGTTTGTTAAGTCTCCCAGCTAGCCAGCTGCCTAGCAGGGTTCCTAGCTATTTACATCAGCTGGCTAGCAAGCTGGCTAGCTTAAGTTATGTAGTTAAGTCAGCTCGCTAGCCAGCATGTTAGGTAGGTAGTTAGGTAGTTAAATCAGTTGGCAAGACAGAGGGCTATGTAGGTAGGTAGCTAGTTAAGTGTGCTGGCTAGCCATCAGGCTATCTAGTTATGTCAGTTAGTTAAATCAGCTGGCTATCAAGCTGTCTAGCTAGGTAGGTAACTTGTTAAGTCTGCTGACTAGTCAGCTGGCTACTTCAATAAGTCAGCTAGTTAAGTTAGCTGGCTGGGCTGCCGGCTAGCTAGGTGGCTAGGAAATTAAATCAGCTGGCTAGCCAGTTGGACAGGTATTAATGTCAGCTAGTTTAGTTAGCTGGCTAACCAGCTGTCTAGCTAGTTACATCAGCTGATGAAGGCTGTTTTCTAGTCAGGTGGCTAGCTAGTTCAAAAGCTGGTTATGTCAGAAGGGTAGCCAGCTGGCTCACAAGTTATTTCAGCCAGTTATGTTAGCTGGCTAGCTAGGTACTTAGGCAGTAAAGTCAGCTGGCTAGCCAGCTGGCTAGCTAGTTATGTCAGCTAGTTAAGACAGCTGGATAGCCAGCTTGCTATCTGGGAAGCTAGTTAGCTATGTCAGCTGTCTATCCAGCTGTCTAGCTAGTTAAGTCACCTAGTTAAGTTAGCTGAGAAGGCAGCTGCCTAGCTACGTAGCTTGCTAGTTAAGTCAGTTGGCTAGACAGCTGGCTATCTAGATTAGTCACCTAGTTAATTCAGCTGAATAGCCAGCTGGCTAGCTATGTAGCAAGCTAGTTAATTCAACTGGATAGAAAGCAGGTCAGCTATTTAAGAGAGCACGTTAAGTCACCTGGCTAGCAAACTGGCTGGCTAGGTATTGCCCTAGTTAAATTAGTTGGCTAGCCAGATGGCTAGCTAATTATGTCAGCTAGTTAAATCAGCTTGCGATCCAGGTGACTAGAGAGGTAGAGAGCTAGTAAAGTCAGCTGGTAAGCCACCTGAATATCTAGTTAAGTCAGCTAGTACATTAACCCGGATGAGCAGCTGCCTAGCTCATTAATTAATTAGTTAAGTAAGCTGGTTAACCAGCTTTCTAGCTATTTAATTCACCTCATTAAGTCAGTTGGATAGCCACCTCGCTAGCTAGTTAAAAAGCTAGTTAACTCAGATGGCTAGACAGCTGACTGGATAGTTATTTCAGCTAGTTAAGTGAGCTTGCTAGCTAGGTAGATAGCTAGTTAAGTCAACTGGTTATATCAGATAGCTAGCTAGTTAAGTCAGCTAATTAAGTCACTTAGAAAGTAGTTAGCTTGCTAGGTAGCTAGCTAGTTATTTCAGCTAGTAAATTTAGCTGGCTAGGTGGGTATCTAGTTAGTTAACTCAGCTAGTTAAGTCAGCTGTCTAGCCAGCTGCCTTGCTGGGTAGCTAGCTTGTTAAGTCAGTTGGCTATCCAGCTGACTAATGAGTTAAGTCACTTAGTTAAGTCAGCTCGCTGGCTAGCTCTTTAGCTAGTTAGCTAGGTAGTTAAGACAGCTGACAAGCCAGCAGGATACTTAGGTAGCTAGTTAATTATGTCAGCTGGTTAGCCACCTGTCTAGATTGATGTTTGTTAGTTAAGACAGCTTACTAATCTGCTGGCTATCTAGTTATGTCAGCTAGTTGAGTCAGCTGGCTAGCCAATTGGCTAGCTTGTTAAGTCAGCTAGTTAATTCAAGTGGCTAGCCAACTGACTAGCTAGGAAGCTCGCTAGTTAAATCAGGTGGCTAGCCAGCTGGCTTGTTTTTTAAGTCAGGTAGTTAAGTCAGCTGACTTGCCAATTGGCTAGGTAGGTAGCTAGGTAACTAAGGCAGCTGGCTAGCCAGCTAGCTACCTAGTTAAGTCAGTGTGTTAAGTGAACTTGCTACGCCACTGGCTAGCTAGGTGGCTAGCTAGTTAAATCAGCTGGCTAGCTGGAGGGCTATCTAGTTAAATCAGTTAGTTAAGTAAGTTGTAAACCGCCAGGCTAGATAAGTGGCGGCCAAGTTAAGCTGGCTGGTTAGCAGGCTGGTCAGGTATGTGGCCAGCTAGTTAAGCCAGTTGGCTAGCTGGCTGACCAGCAGCACACTCAACGGCTGACTAGTTTAGTCAGCTGACCAGTCGACTCACTCACAGGCCAACTAGAAAAGTCAACTCACCTTTCTGCTCACTCACTTGCCAACTAGTTTAGTAGCTAACCGGTCTGCCTACTAGCCGTCCAACAAGATAAGTCAACTAACCAATCGACCGACTAGTGGACCAACTTGGAAGCTGACAAGTTAGCTCAACTAACTAGTCGACCAACAATTTAGATCAGCTAACTAGTCGGCCAACTAGTTGACAGACTAGTTTGGTCAGCAAATAAGTAGGCAACAAGTTAAACTTGCTAACAAGTCCGTCAACTCATTAGTCAGTTAGCTAACCCAGCTAACTAGTTTACTGACTAGTCATCCGACATGTAAAGCCAGCTAACAAGTCAGCCGAGTAGTCAGCCAACGTGTTAAACCAGCTAAGTAGTCCGTCTACTCAGCCAAAAATTTAAAACACCTAGCTAACTCGTTAACCAGCTAGTTAAGACAGCTAGTTAAGTCATTTACTGCAGGGATCCAGTCCCTGCAAGTTTTGTGGAGTCCCTTGGAATATGTGGTGGCATTGGCGAATCTGTAGTGACAGATATTAAAAGAAAAAAAGACGGAAGGATAGATATAAAGAGGAAGAAAGAGAGAGAAAAAAAGTGGACAACTGTTCAGTGAAATGAGCAGAAGTCGTTTATTGAAAGTTACAACAGGTATTTATCCCCAAATTTTAGAGTCTCTCAAGTCTTTCATGTGACCACGAATCCAGGTACAGGAGGGGCATGCCCCACCCACCAGATGTTTTCTCAGTATGAGGAAGGACAAACCCCAAGATGTCTTATTGTCCCTTTGCTAGTTAATGCTCTTCAAAACAGTGCAACAATCCCTACTAGCCTAGTGGTGCTCTGGTAATCAATAACTTCTAAAGCTCACTCAATACCCATGATTACTACCTTAAACTTTATTACTTTTTTATTCTATGCTAATACTACTT
>NW_007146309.1:0-815 GCF_000164805.1 Carlito syrichta
TCAGCTCGCTAGCCAGCATGTTAGGTAGGTAGTTAGGTAGTTAAATCAGTTGGCAAGACAGAGGGCTATGTAGGTAGGTAGCTAGTTAAGTGTGCTGGCTAGCCATCAGGCTATCTAGTTATGTCAGTTAGTTAAATCAGCTGGCTATCAAGCTGTCTAGCTAGGTAGGTAACTTGTTAAGTCTGCTGACTAGTCAGCTGGCTACTTCAATAAGTCAGCTAGTTAAGTTAGCTGGCTGGGCTGCTGGCTAGCTAGGTGGCTAGGAAATTAAATCAGCTGGCTAGCCAGCTGGACAGGTATTAATGTCAGCTAGTTTAGTTAGCTGGCTAACCAGCTGTCTAGCTAGTTACATCAGCTGATGAAGGCTGTTTTCTAGTCAGGTGGCTAGCTAGTTCAAAAGCTGGTTATGTCAGAAGGGTAGCCAGCTGGCTCACAAGTTATTTCAGCCAGTTATGTTAGCTGGCTAGCTAGGTACTTAGGCAGTAAAGTCAGCTGGCTAGCCAGCTGGCTAGCTAGTTATGTCAGCTAGTTAAGACAGCTGGATAGCCAGCTTGCTATCTGGGAAGCTAGTTAGCTATGTCAGCTGTCTATCCAGCTGTCTAGCTAGTTAAGTCACCTAGTTAAGTTAGCTGAGAAGGCAGCTGCCTAGCTACGTAGCTTGCTAGTTAAGTCAGTTGGCTAGACAGCTGGCTATCTAGATTAGTCACCTAGTTAATTCAGCTGAATAGCCAGCTGGCTAGCTATGTAGCAAGCTAGTTAATTCAACTGGATAGAAAGCAGGTCAGCTATTTAAGAGAGCACGTTAAGTCACCTGG
>NW_007146310.1:0-720 GCF_000164805.1 Carlito syrichta
CTAGCTAGGTAGCTAGCTAGTTATTTCAGCTAGTAAATTTAGCTGGCTAGGTGGGTATCTAGCTAGTTAACTCAGCTAGTTAAGTCAGCTGTCTAGCCAGCTGCCTTGCTGGGTAGCTAGCTTGTTAAGTCAGTTGGCTATCCAGCTGACTGAGTTAAGTCACTTAGTTAAGTCGGCTCGTTGGCTTGCTCTTTAGCTAGTTAGCTAGGTAGTTAAGACAGCTGACAAGCCAGCAGGATACTTAGGTAGCTAGTTAATTATGTCAGCTGGTTAGCCACCTGTCTAGATTGATGTTTGCTAGTTAAGACAGCTTGCTAGTCTGCTGGCTCTCTAGTTATGTCAGTTAGTTGAGTCAGCTGGCTAGTCAATTGGCTAGCTTGTTAAGTCAGCTAGTTAATTCAAGTGGCTAGCCAACTGACTAGCTAGGAAGCTCGCTGGTTAAATCAGGTGGCTAGCCAGCTGGCTAGTTTTTTAAGTCAGGTAGTTAAGTCAGCTGGCTTGCCAATTGGCTAGGTAGGTAGCTAGGTAACTAAGGCAACTGGCTAGCCAGCTGACTACCTAGTTAAGTCAGTGTGTTAAGTGAGCTTGCTACGCCACTGGCTAGCTAGGTGGCTAGCTAGTTAAATCAGCTGGCTAGCTGGGTGGCTATCTAGTTTAATCAGCTAGTTAAGTAAGCTTGTAAGCCGCCAGGCTATCTAAGTGGCCGCCAAGTTAAGCTGG
>NW_007146311.1:0-399 GCF_000164805.1 Carlito syrichta
TGTTAAGTCAGCTAGTTAATTCAAGTGGCTAGCCAACTGACTAGCTAGGAAGCTCGATAGTTAAATCAGGTGGCTAGCCAGCTGGCTAGTTTTTTAAGTCAGGTAGTTAAGTCAGCTGGCTTGCCAATTGGCTAGGTAGGTAGCTAGGTAATTAAGGCAGCTGGCTAGCCGGCTGGCTAGCTAGTTAAGTCAGTGTGTTAAGTGAGCTTGCTACGCCACTGGCTAGCTAGGTGGCTAGCTAGTTAAATCAGCTCGCTAACTGGATGGCTATCTAGTTAAATCAGCTAGTTAAGTAAGCTTGTAAGCCACCAGGCTAGCTAAGTGGCTGCCAAGTTAAGCTGGCTGGTTAGCAGGCTGGTCAGGTATGTGGCCAGCTAGTTAAACCAGCTGGCTAGCCGG
>NW_007146312.1:0-615 GCF_000164805.1 Carlito syrichta
GCTACGCCACTGGGTAGCTTGGTGGCTAGCTAGTTAAATCAGCTGGCTAGCTGGATGGCTATCTAGTTAAATCAGCTAGTTAAGTAAGCTTGTAAGCCACCAGGCTAGCTAAGTGGCTGCCAAGTTAAGCTGGCTGGTTAGCAGGCTGGTCAGGTATGTGGCCAGCTAGTTAAACCAGCTGGCTAGCCGGCTGACCAGCAGGGTGGCTGGCTAGATAATCCAGCTTGTTATCTGACAGTCCAGCCCAACGGATGGCTATTTAAGCTGGCTGGCTAGACACCTGGTCTGCCCACTAACTAGCCTGCTGGCTGCCTAGCCAGCTAGCCAGCCAGGTAGCTAGCTAGTTATACCAGTTAACTAGCCATGTATACAACCAGTTAAATAGCTCATTAAGTCAGCTGGCTAGCCAGCTATCCAACAAAGTAGCTAATCAGTTAGTTAAGTCAGCTCGCAACTCAGCTAACTATTCAGCTAGCTAGTGAAGTCAGCAAGCTAGAGAGTTGGA
Organism: Carlito syrichta; assembly: GCF_000164805.1. Lineage (NCBI taxonomy): Eukaryota > Metazoa > Chordata > Mammalia > Primates > Tarsiidae > Carlito > Carlito syrichta. The sequence goes on from NW_007146312.1 coordinate 506, forward strand.
TAGCTTGTTTGCTAGTTAGTTATATCACCTAGATAACCAGCTAGATAGTCAGCTAGCTAGTTAAGTCTGCTAGCAAATCAGCTAGTTACTTAGCTAACTAGTTGGCTAGC
>NW_007146313.1:0-498 GCF_000164805.1 Carlito syrichta
CAGGTTAGCTAGGTAGTTAGGCATTTAAGTCAGCTGGCAAGCCAACAGGCTATGTACGTATGTATATAGTTAAGTCAGCTGGTTAGCCACCAGGTGTCTAGTTATGTCAGCTAGATAAGTCTTCTGGCTATTCACCAGTCTACCTAGGTAGCTAGCTAGTTAAGTCTGCTGGGTAGCCAGCTGGCTACTTCATTAAGTCAGCTAGTTTAGTTGGCTGGCAACCATGCTGGCTAGCTAGGTAGCTAGGAAAATATTTCAGCTGGCTAGTCAGCTGGCTAGTCAGCTGGCTAGCTCGTTAATTCAGGTAGTTGTCAGCTGGCAAGCCAGCATGGTAACCAGGTAGCTAGCTAGTTATGTCAGCTGTCTAACCAGCTGGCTACATAGTTAAGAGACCAAGTTAAATCAGCTGACTAGTCAGCTGGCTAGGTAGGTAGCTTGCAGTTATGTCAGCTCGCTAGATGGCTTCCAAGCAAGATAAGTCACCTAGTTAATTCAGCT
>NW_007146314.1:0-4204 GCF_000164805.1 Carlito syrichta
TGGCTAGGTAGGTAGCTTGCAGTTATGTCAGCTCGCTAGATGGCTTCCAAGCAAGATAAGTCACCTAGTTAATTCAGCTAGATAGCCAGCTGGCTAGCTATGTAGAATGCTAGTTAATTCAACTGGCTAGAAAACAGGCCAGCTAGTAAAAACAGCTAGTTAAGTCAGCTGGCTAACAGTTGGCTAGCTAGGTTTTGACCTAGTTAAGTCAGTTGACTAGCTGGTTGTCTAGTAAATTAAGTCAGCTAGTTAAGAAAGCTGGATATACAGATGGCTAGAAAGGTAGAGAGCTAGTTAAGTCAGCTGACTAGCCAGCTGGAAAACTAGTAATGTCAGTTTGTTTAGTCACCTGGCTGGCCAGCTGCCTAGCTCATAAATCAACTAGTTAAGTCAGCTGGCTAGCCAGTTAGGTAGCTAGTTAAGCAACCTAGTTTTGTCAGCTCACTAGCCACCTGGTTAGCTAGGTAGCTAGTTAGCTAAGTGAGCTGGCAAACCAGCAGGCTATGTAGGTAGCTAGCTAGTTAAGTCAGCTGGCTGTCCAGCTGGCTAGCTATGTAACTAGGCAGTTAAATCAGCCTGCTAGCCAGCTGATTAGCTAGTTATGTTACCTAGTTGTCAGCTGACTTGACAGCTGGCTAGCTAGGTAACTAGATAGTTAAGTCAGCTGTCTAGCCCGCTGGCTAGATAGTTAAGTCACCTAGTTAAGTCAGTAGGTTAGCTAGCTGGCTAGATAAATAGCAAGCTAGATAATTCAGCTGACTAATAATCAGGCCTGCTATGTAAGTCAGTTAGTTATGTCAGGTGACTTGACAGCAGACTAGCTAGGTATCGAGACAGTTAACTCAGTTGGCTTGTCAGCTGGTTTGCTTAATAAGTCAGCTAACTGATTCAGCTGGCTAGCCAGCTAGCTAGCTAGTTAGAGAGTTACTGAAGTCAGATGGCTGACCAGCTGGCTCACTAGTTAAGTCATCTAGTTTAGTCAGTTGGCTAACAAGCTGGCTAGCTGCTTAAGCCAAGTAGTTAAGTCAGCTGGCTACCAGCTTGCTAGCTAGGTAGCAAGCTAATTAAGTCAGCTGATTATCAATCCTGATAGCTAGTAAAGTCAGCTAGTTAATTCAGTAGGCTTCCTAACTGGCTAAGTAGCTACCTAGTTAAGTCAGCTGGTTAGCCAGCTAGCCAGTTGGTTAAGACAGCTAGTTAATTCAGCTCACCAGCCAGCTGGCTGGCTAGTTAAGTCAGCTGGCCAGCCAGATGGCTAGCAGGTTAAGTGAGCTAGTTAAGTCATTTGGCCAGCCAGCTTTCTATCTAGGTAGCGAGGTAGTTAAGTCAGCTAGTTAAGTCAACTGACTAGCAAGGGAGCTAGCTAGTTAAGTCAACTAGATAACCAGCTGGCTAGCTAGTTAAGTCAGTTAGTTAAGTCAGCTTGCTAGACAGCTGCCTAGAAGGGTAGCTGGCTAGTTAAGGCAGCTGGCTAGCCAGCTGGATAGCTAGTTAAATAACCTAGTTAAGTCAGCATGCTGGACAACAGGTTAGCTAGGTAGGTAGGTAGTTAATTCAGCTAGCAAGCCAGCAGATTATGTTGGTAGGTAGGTAGTTAAGTCAGCTGGCTAGCCATCAAACTATCTAGTTATGTCAGCTAGTTAAGTCAGCTGGCAATCCAGCTTCCTAGCCAGGTAGCTAGCTAGTTAAGTCTGCTGGCTAACCAACTGGCTACTTCGTTAAGTCAGCTAGTTAAATCAGCTGACTATGCTGCTGGCTACGTATGTAGCTAATCAATTAAGTCAGCTGGGTAGCCTGCTGGACAACTAGTTAAGTCAGCTAGTTTAGTTAGCCAGCTAACTAGTTGGCTAGCTAGTTAAGTCAGCTCATTAAGTCAGTTGTGTAGCCAGCTGTCTAGCTGGTTAAAAAGCTAGTTACATCAGATGAGTAGCTTGCTGGCTCGCTAGTTATTTCAGCTAGTTAAGTCCTCTGGCTAGCTAGGAAGCTAGCTAGTTAAGTCAGCTAGATATGTTAGTTAGATAGATGTCAGCTAGCTACATGAGAGCTAGCTAGGAAACTAGCTAGTTAAAACATCTAGTTAAGTCAGCTGGCTAGTCAAGTAGCGAGCTAGTTAAATCAGCCAGTTAAGTCAGCTTGCTAGCTAGTTAAGTCAGCAAGTTAAATCAGTTGGCTATCCAGCTAGCTAGCTACTTAAGTCACCAAGTTAAGTCAGCACGCTGGACAGCAGGTTAGCTAGGTGGTTAGGTAGTTAAGTCATCTGACAAGCCAGCAGGCTATGTAGATATGTAGCTAGTTAAGTCAGCTGGTTAGCCATCAGTTGTCTACTTATGTCAGCTAGGTAAGTCAGCTGGCTATTCTCCTGTCTACCTAAGTAGCTAGCTAGTTAAGTCTGCTGGCTAGACTGCTGGCTACTTCATTAAGTCAGCTAGTTAAGTCAGCGGGCTAGCCTGCTGGCTAGCTAGGTAGCTAGACAAATAATTCAGCTGACCATCCAGCTGGCAACCTAGTTATTTCAGCTACTTAAGTCAGCTGACAAGCCAGCATTCTATCTAGGTAGCTACCTAGTTATGTCAGCTGTCTAGCCAGCTGGCTAGATAGTTAAGTGACCAAGTTAAGTCAGTTCGCTAACCAGCTGGCTAGGTAGTTAGCTTGTCAGTTATTTCAGCTCACTAGACAGCTTGCTAGCAAGATAAGTCACCTAGTTAATTCAGCTGGATAGCCAGCTGGCTAGCTATGCAGCAAGCTAGTTAATTCAACTGGGTAGAAAACAGGCCAGCAAGTTAAGTCAGCCTTCTAGCCAGCTGACTAGCTTGGTAGTGACCTAGTTAAGTCAGTTGGCTAGCCGACTGGCTAGTTATGTACCTAGCTAGCTATGTCAGGTGTCCAGCCATCTTACTAGCTATTTAAGTCAGCTAACTAAGTCAGCTGTCTTGCCAGCTGGCTAGCTAGGTAGATAATTAGTTATGTCAACTGGCTACCAGCTGGCTAGCTAGTTAAGTAACCTAATTAAGTCAGCTGGCCAGATAGCTTGCTAGGTAGCTAGTTCGTTATATCAGCTGTACAGCCAGCTTGTTAGCTATTGAAGTCAGCAAGTTAAGTCAGCTGGCTTGCCAGCTGGCCAGCTAGGTAGCAACTAGTTAAGTCGGTTGGCTAGCCAGCTGGCTAAATATTTAAGTCAGTTAGTTAAGTCAGCTTGCTAGTCACCGAGCTAGCTAGTGTTGTCAGCTAGTTTTGTTTGCTGACTAGACAGCTGACTAACTAGTTAAGTCAGTTAGTTGATTCTGCTGGCTAACCAGCTGGCTAGCTGATTGTCAGCTAATTAATTCAAGTGGCTAGCCAACTGGCTAACTAGGTCACTCACTAGTTTAGTCAGCTCATTAGCCAGCTGACTGCCTCGTTAAATCAGCTGGTTGTAAGTTGGCTAGCCACATGGCTAGGTAGTTTGCTAGCTAATTAAGTCAGCTGGCTAGCCGGATGGCCACCTAGTTTAGCCAGCAAGTTAAGGGAGCTGGCTAGACGGAAGGCTAGCTCAGTGGCTAGCTAGTTAAGACAGCTGGCTAGCCAGATGGCTATCTAGTTAAGTCAGCTAGTTAAGTTAGTTAGTTAGCTGGCTGGCTAGCTAGGTGGCTGGCAAATTAAGCTGGCTGGTTAGCAGGCTTGTCAGGTAGGTTGCCAGCTAGTATAGCCGGCTGGCTAGCTGGCTGACCAGCAGGGTGGCTGGCTAGTTAAGCCGGCTGGCTATCCGACTGTCCAGCCAGCAGGCTGCCTAATTAAGCCAGCTGGCTAGCCAGCTGGCCAGCCTGCTATCTGGCTAGCTGGATCCCTAGCCAGTTAGCCAGCCAAGTAGCTAACTAGTTAAGCCAGATGGCTAACAGTCTAGCCAAACATGCAGCTAGCTACTTAAGTCAGCTGGCTAGCCAGCTCTCCAGCCAAATTGCTAGTCAGCTAGTAAAGTCAGCTAGCTATCCAGCTAGGTAATTAAGTGAGCTAGCAACTCAGCTAACTATTCAGCTAGTTAGTTAAGTCAGCTAGCTATTCAGCTTGCTAGTCAGCTAGCTAGCTGGTCAACTAGATAGTTAAGTCAGCTAGCCAGTTTACTAGCCAGTGAGCTAGCTAGTTAAGTCAGCTAGCTAGACAGCTAGATAGTTTGTTTCCTATTTAGTTATGTCAGCTAGATAAGCCAGCTAGCTAGTCAACTATCTAG
>NW_007146315.1:0-703 GCF_000164805.1 Carlito syrichta
TTCCCTTCATAGTGTCGTCTTATACTTCTTACCTTGTTAGTGTTGTCTGATGCTACTTGCCTTGTCAATGCCGTCTGATACTACCTGTCTTCAGTGCTGTCTGATATTACGTGCCTTATTAGTGCCGTCTGATACTACTTTCCTTGTTAGTGCCCTCTGATACTACTTGCCTTATTAGTACCGTCTGATGCTACTACCCTTATTAGCTTCGTCTGATACCACTTGCCTTATTAGTGACATTTGATAGTACTTGCCATATTAGTGTCGTCTGACACTACTTGCCTTATTAGTGTCTTATGATACTATTCGTCTTATTAGTGTCTTATCATACTTCTTGCCTTATTAGTGTCGTCTCCTACTACTTGTTTTGTTAGTGTCATCTGATATTACTTACCTTATTATTTTCATCGGATACTACATGCATTATAAGTGTCTTACAATAATACTTGCCTTATAAACGTCTTATGATACTACATGACTTAATAGCGTCTTATGGTACTTCCTGACTTATTAGTGTCTTGTGATACTACTTGCCTTATTAGTGTCATCTGATACGACTTGCCTTATTAGTGTCTTATGATACTGCTTGCCTTAATAGTGTCTTATGATACTACATGCTTTAAAAGTGTCTTGTGGTACTACTTGACTTATTAGTGTTTTATGATACCACTTGCCTTATAATGTCATCTGATCCTGCTTGCCT
>NW_007146316.1:0-4536 GCF_000164805.1 Carlito syrichta
CCACCCCCTCCTCAGAGGCAGCTGAGCTACTGCTGCCTCCTCCACCTCCTCCGAGGCAGCCAAGCAGCCACCTCCTTCAAGGCAGCTGCAGCACAGAGGCAGCCATTACACATCGCACCGCCTGTGCCAGTGGCCCAGCCGCTATCACCACCACCACCACCATTGCTGCTGCTGCCACTGCTGCTGCCAAGGCAGGCATTCCACATAGCACCATCAGTGCCTGAGGGGCGGGGGAGCAGTTGAGATAAAGACCATCTGGAGTGAGGGATAACACCACCTGCTGGCAATTCAAGCCCACCACCAGCAAGCACGGGTCTGAGGCTTGGGTCCCTTGGTCCCATGCAGGGCCGGATACGGTGGCCCCCTGCTGCTGCTGTTCCAACGCATGCATGAAAGTCTCGGTCACAGCTAGCTCCCTGGCTACATCATCTCTCATCATCACCAAGCCGCTGGTCACTCAGGGAGGCTTTGGATGCCCGACCCTCAGAGACACCGGTCCCATTCCTGGTTGAAGTACCCTGTGGGGGGTCCAGGGCCCCTCTCGCCACTCACCACCTGCCTGTTGGAGTTTTGGAGCTCTGGGGCTCCAGGCCCACCCAGGCTGAGGCACTAGCCCATGACCCCAAGCTTAGGGACCCAGACAAGCAGAGAGAAAGGGATCTATGAAGAGAATCTGCCTCCGCCTTTCCTCCAGGCAGAGTTTCCATTGCCCTGCCCACCTATCAACAAACTCCACCTTGGTTCCTAAGGTAATGTGGCTAAACAGGAGACAAAGCCCCACCCCTAAGCTGAATCAGATAAAAGCAACTCCCAGGCAGCCAAACCCAAGCTGTGAGTAAACCTAGCTGCCTGCAATGGAAAAACAAATGGGAGAGGCCGGAGATCAGAGCTGAAGTGATTTTAGTCTGATCTCTTATTGTCACTTATGATTTTATCATTTTGACTGTGTATTTTGATAACGCTCGTTGTTTGCATTCTGACTTACATTGTTTCATGTTTATATTGGTCTGTCTCTGTGTAGCTAACAGTATTCTTTAGGGAATCTTTCTTATGTGTCTTCTTCCACTTCTCTCTGACCTTGTGTCTCTTTCTCACCTGATAGTTGGTATGTATGTCTGTTTTCCCTCTCGCTCTTCTCTCTCTCTAACTTCCTATTGACTCCCCTTCCTCTATTATTTTCCTCTTTGGTACCCCTATTTTAATCGGAACCAAGACTACATACTGCTGAATGGACAGATTGTAAGGCAGAGGGAAATAGGTTCCAGTGTGCTCATACACCTGTTTGTGGATGCTAGAATCAGCATATACACTCTGAACCACAGCTTCCCTCTCAATTAAACATCAAAATTGCAAAAAGTACAGATTGCAGCCTACACTCCAACCTCAAAAGTGAACAAAGCCAGCAGACCCTCATAAGGAAGAACAAGATATAGCAGAAGAGAAATAAAAGCAGCCCCACCTTCCCCCAAAAACAGAATTAAAGAAGGGGAGGGAAAGGGGAGACAGAGAAAAATCTATAATAATGAAGAAAAACGCCGGGCTCGGTGGCTCAGCCTGTAATCCCGCGCCTTTGGGAGACTGAGGTGAGTGGATTGCCTGAGCCCGCGGGTTCGAGACCCGCCTGGGCAGCAAGACCTCATCTCTACAATAAATCCAAAAATCAGCTGGGCGTGGTAGCACGCGCCTGTAATTCCGGCTACTTGGAAGGCTGAGGTGGAAGGATCGCCAGAGCCCAGCAGGTCGAGGTTGCGGTGGCCGGGAGCGGCCACTGCACTCCAGTCTGGGTGACAGAGTGAGACTCCAACTCAAAAAAAAAAAAAAATGAAGAAAAACAAAAAGAAGAGTATGGGTCTCTCCCAGACCCCTGGGAGGGCAGACAGTGAGAAAACTCACTTCGGAATGCAAACAATGAAGAGCCCACAGAATGAAGGGTCTCAAACTACATGCGTTAATATCAAGACAATAATGGAGAGGTTAAAAAGAATTGAGGAGACACAAGAAGAAACTAGGAAGGAGCTGATATCTGAGATAACAGTAATAAAGAATACTGTGAATGAAATAAATAACAAACTGATAAACATGGAAAGCAGAATTACCCAAGCAGAAGAAAGAATCTCAGAGTTTGAGGACCAAAATATAGAACTAACCCAAACTCTTAAAAACACAAAAAATAAGCTCAAAAAGACAGAGCAAAACCTTCAAGAGATGAGTGATTACATCAAGAGACCAAGCCTAAGAGTAATTGGCATACCTAAGGCAGAAAGAGAGACAGAAACCACACTAGAACAAACTTTCCATGAGATCATTCGAGAAAACTTCCCTTATCTAATCAGTGATGCAAAAATTCAAACACAAGAGATTCAGAGAACCTCTGCAAGACAACAAATGAGAACACTAACTCCTAGACACATAATAATTCGCCTAAACAAAGTAGGCATAAAACAAAAAGTCCTAAAGGCAGTAAGAGAAAAAGGTCAGATCACCTACCATGGAAGAACAATCAGAATAGCAGCAGATTTATCTACAGAAACCCTACAGGCTAGGAGAGCTTAGAGCCCTATCTTCAAAGTCCTAAAAGATAAACAATTTAAACCAAGAATAACTTACCCAGCCAAGCTAAGCTTCACCAGTGAGAGAGAATTAAAATCTTTCCCAGATATCCAATCCCTAAGAACTTATGCTGCCACCAAACCACCTCTACATGAAACACTTAAGAAAGTACTAAACACAGAAGAAAAGGAAAAAAGAACAAAGTTCTTCACAGGAGTACAGGGAAAAGAATAAAATATACATGAACAGGCCCCCAAACCAAAGGAAAGACAAAAAAGAACCAAGTGGAAGAACAACAACTCTATAAGAACTCTATGATAGGGATGAACTCTCACATTTCAATAATTAGCCTGAATGTGAATAGACTAAATGCACTACTGAAAAGACATAGAATGGCAAAATGGATAAAATATCACCAGGCAACAATATACCGCCTTCAAGAGACTCATCTCACTAGCAAGGACATACACAGACTCAAAGTAAGAGGATGAGAAACAAACTTTCAGGTGAGTGGAACACAAAAGAAAGGAGGAGTCGCAATCCTAATTTCAGACAAAATACCATTTAAGCTGTCAAAAATTAAAAAAGATACAGAGGGCCACTACATAATGATAAAAGGTTCACTCCAACAGGAAATATCTATCCTAAACATATATGCACCCAACATAGGTGTGCCAACTTTCATAAAGCAACTTCTAGGAAAACTAAAGAAACATATTGAATTTAACACCATCATAACTGGGGACTTTAATACCCCACTCACAACCCTAGACAGATCACAAGGAAAAATAATCAGCAACGGGATCCAGAACCTTTATGTGACTCTGGACCAAATGGACTTAATTGATACCCACAGAACACTCCATCCAAAGACCACAGAATACACAATCTACTCATCACTACATGGAACGTATTCTAAGATCAACCACATAATTGGACATAAATCAAGCATAAGCAAATTTAAAAGGACCAAAATTCTACCATGCACCTTCTCGAACCACAGTGGAATAAAAATAAACATTGACACCAAAAAAGTCACCGCAAAACCCACAAAGACATGAACACTAAACAGCATGATGCTAAACAACTCCTGGGTCAATGATGAAATCAAAACAGGGATCAAAAGATATCTGGAAACAAATGAAAATGAAGAAACATCTTACCAAAATCTCTGGGATCCTTTAAAAGTTGTAGTAAGAGGGGAATTTATATCCCTACAAACATGAAGAAAATGGAAGGAACACAAACTAACAGCCTAACAAGCCACCTAAGGAAGTTGGAAAAGCAAGACCACAAAAACCCTAATTTCAGCAGAAGAATCCAGATCACCAAAGCAAAAGCCCAAATCCAGGACATAGAAGACAAAAAGATAATACAAAAAAAAATCAATGAAACAAAAGCTAGTTCTTCGAAAAGGATAAACAAGATCAATCATCCCCTAGCTAGACTGACCAAGAAAAAATGAGAAAAAACTCAAATAAGCACAATCAGAAACACAAAAGATGAAGTCACATCTGACCCTGAAGAAATACAAAAGAACATTAGAGACTACTACGTACACTTGTATGGAAACAAACTTGAAAACCTTAAGGAAATGGAGGACTTTCTGACATCACACAACCTACCTAGGTTGGAACAAGAAGAAATTGAGACCCTAAATAGACCAATAACAATCAAGGAAATGGACTACATACAAAAAAAGTCGTGGTCCAGATGATTTTCCAGCAGAATTCTACAAGACATTTAAGGAGGAACTGATACCAATCCTACTGAAGGTATTCCAGGTGATTGAAAAAGATGAAACTCTCCCCAAATCATTTTATGAAGCCAGCATCACATTGATATCGAAGCCAGGTAAAGATCCAACAAAGAAAGAGAACTACAGGCCAATATCTTTGATGAACATAGATGCTAAAATTCTCAACAAGATCCTGGCCAACCGGATTCAACAACACATCTCAAAAATCATCCATCATGACAAAGTAG
>NW_007146317.1:0-660 GCF_000164805.1 Carlito syrichta
CAATTGTTTATGAGGCCAAATAAGTAGAACACCCATCAGAGACTAGGGTGAGTCACTGGGCCAAAAATTATGGAAAACCAGTCAGTGTGACATCAGTCACAGAGAAGACCCAGTCACTGGGGCAGCCATAGTGGAGGAGGGATAGTCACTGAGACACCCATTATGTACGGGACCCAGTTACTGGAGCATCCATCACAGATGTCATTCAGTCACATGGCCACCAATCAGAGGATAGTCGGACACTGGGACACCCATTATGCATGAAGGTTATTCACTGGTGTATCCATTAATGATGAGGACCAATCACTAAGACACAGATCACAGAGTAGGGTCACTCACTCAATCACTCAGTAAAGAAGTGGACCATTACTGGGTTGCCCATCACACGTGAGTGACCATAACTGAGAAACTAGTTTGTCACATATTATAGAGGAGGGTCAGTCACTGGGGAACCCCTCAGAGAATTAGGCTTCTCACTGTACACCCATCAGAGAGAAAAACCAATCTCTGGGACAACCATTACAGAGGAAGTCAGTCACTGAGACACACATCACAGATAGGGGTCACTAACTGATGTACAGATCACAAAGGAAAGCAAGCCTCTGAGGAGCCCATTAATAGGAATTCTTTCACTGGTGCTTCAATTACAGAGGATGGTTG
>NW_007146318.1:0-3943 GCF_000164805.1 Carlito syrichta
TTGGATGTATCACTGGTATATGGTGAACCCTGTAATCCTTCCCCTTTTCGTGTCTCTTTTTATTTTGACACAGGACAAGGGTTTTGCAGTTGCCAAATGTTTAGTACGTATTTTTAAAGGTAAACAGGAATCATAGAATCCACGTTCCTAGGAAACTGCTGGGCATCTGTCTTTTGATATACTGAGTTTGGAATCCACATCGACAGGAAGAATCTGATCATCTTACTGAGAGCGAAAAGGAAATCCGGTTCTAGGATTTCTCATTTTCTGGAATCTACAGGGCCTCTTAATAAGGTTTACAGCAATGTGGGCGTCTGGACACCTACATTTTCAGAGCTACGTGCTCCGTGGATATGCTAAATCTGTCATTATAGATCCTCAGGAATATTCTAGTCCTCTTGTTAGTTGTAATCAACGCTCTGTCCCTACAAATCCGTTGGTTTCCTAGGAAAATCAACGACCATAATAATATTCCCCAGAATCAAAAGGTATACTGGTACAAAATTCATTGATTCTGGTGACCTCAAATTACAGAAAATTCTTGTGGGAAGGCAGGTTGGAATTGGGATTTTGGGTTTGGAAGATTCCACATTTTGGGGAAGTCTTGTGAAGAGGAACTAGAAATCTTGGATTATATTTCCCAAAGAACATTATGGCCGTCCTTCTCTTGATATCCAAAAAACTGGAATTTTCGGTTACCAGGAACTGTCTCGTCATCCTGAAGAGTGAAGCAGAAAGCTGGGAAATGGAGGTCGTCATATACCGGAAACCACACATCATATTGCTAAGGAAGAATAAGGAATCTTCCTTATATGAGTTCTCAATCCCAAAACTACATTACGTCTTTCTAAGAGGTAACCACGAATCACGTTTTTGAAGAAGGAATCTGGGTAATGGGAGTCCTCACATACAGGAAACTTCACTGCCTATTGCTAAGGAAGAATAAGCAATCCGCGTTACTCGTGTCCTCAATCCCAAAATAACTTCAGGTTGTCTTGCTATGGGCTAAACACGAATCATGGTGTTTTCGCGCATGGATCTGGGAAATGGAGTCCTTATTTACAGGCAACTACATGACCTTTTGCTAAGAAAGAATAAGGAATCTGAGTTACACGAGTCTTCAGTCCCAAACATCTGCAGAGCATCTTGTAATGTGCTAAAAAGGAATCCGAGTTTCGAAGCAGGATGTATCTAATGAGAGTCCTAATATACAGGAAAATACACAGCCCCTTGTCAAGGAAGAAAAAGAATCCAGGTTATAGCATACTTCAGTCAGGAACTCAACAGGTCATCTGCTGTGGTCTAAACGAGAATCAAGGTTTAGAAACTGGAACATAGGTAAAAGCAGTCCTCATATGCAGAATCTATATGATCTCTAGCTAAAGAGAACTCAGAAAGCTCTTTTACATGGTTCCTCCGACAAAATATCTACATGACATCTTGCTAATGGCAAAACAAGAATCAGGGTTTCCAAACCGGATTTGGGGAAAGGGAGTCCTCATATACAGGACATTACACGGCCCCTCACTAAGGAAGAATAAGGAATCTGTGATACACTAGTCCACAATCCAAAAATTCTCAGGTTGTCATGCTGCGGTATAAACAAGAATCAAGGCTTCGAGCTCGTCTCATATTTCGGAGATATTTGGCTTGTGGTTATTATGAATCAGTCATTTCAGGACTCCAGCAACATTCTGGTCCTCTTGAGAGTTGTAATCGGGTATTTGGTAGTACAAGTCCCTTAGGTTCCTCGGGACAATTAAGGACAGTTTCCTGGAAAAAAGTATCATATTACCATATTTGGATGTAACTTTGGTCTTAAGATGAACTTGGTAATCCTTAAATTTGCGTTTGTACTTTTTTTGTAGAGGGACCGAGGGTTTTGCAGTTGCCAAATATTTAGTACGAATTATTAAAATGTAACCAGGATTCATGGAATCCACGTCCCTAGGAAACATCTGGGCATCTACATTTTGTATACAGACTTTTGGAATCCACATGGATGGGGAAGTTCAGGGTATCTGGCTGAGAACGGAAAGGGAATCCGCTTCATGGAGTTATCAATCGCCTGAATCTGCAAGGTCTCTTGATAAGGTTTAAACAGCAATCTGGGCATCTATGTCGCCATATATTTAGTGTGTCTTTTGAAAACGGACCAGGAATCTTGGGTTCCAATTGCTCAAGAACTTTATGCGAGTCTTTCTCTTGATATCAAAGCACCTGGAATTCTAGGTCACCAGGAAATATCATTGCGTCTTGCTGAGAATGAAGCATGAATTTCAGTAATGGGAGTCCTCCTATACAGAACAGTACACGATCTGTTGATATGCAAGAATAAGGAATCTTGCTTACAGGAGTCCTCCATCCCAAAAACCTACAGAACATCTTGCTAAGAGGTAACCAACATTCAGGTTTTGGGAGTAGGACTGTGGATAATGGCAGGCCTCATTTACAAAAACTGCACTGTGTATTACTAAAGGAGAGTAAGGAATCATGTTTACACGTGTCCTCCATCCCCCAAAAAACTTCAGGGTGTCTTGCTAAGGGCCAAACACAAATTTGCGGTTTGAAGCATAAACTACGAAATTAAATCTGCTTATACAGGCAACTGCACTGACTTTTCCTGTAAAGAATAAGGAATCTGGGTGACTTGTTTCTCAATCCCCTAAAAGTACACGGCGTCTTCCTAAGATCTAAACAAGAATCAAGCTTTCAACGCATATATCTGTGAACAGGAGTACTCATATACAGGCAAATGCATGGCTGTTGCTAAATATAAGGAATCTGTGTTATATGAGTCCTCAGTCCTGAAAATCTACAGGGCATCTTGCCGAGGGCTAAAGAAGAATCAGAGTTTCGAATGTGGGCAATAGCAATCCTCATATACAGGAAACTACATGGGCTCTTGCTAAGAAAAAGAAGAAATCTCTGTTCCACGGTCGTCCATCAAAAAATCAACATGACGTCTTACTAAGGGCTAAACAAGAATCAGGGTTTCAAAACAGGAATCTAGGGAAAGAGAGTCCACACATACATGAATCTACATGGCCTCCAAATAAGTACGAATAAAGAATCTTTGCTGTAGGTGCCCCCAGTCCAAAAAATTCCCAAGGTGTCTGCTATGCGACAAACATGAAACAAAGCTTCGAACTTCCCAAATGTTTTGGAGCAATTTAGCATGCCGATATTATGAATCGGTCATTGTAGGACTGCAGCAACATTCTGGTCCTCTTAAAAGTTGTAAACGGGTATTGGGCACTCCAAGTCCGTTATGTTCCTCAGAAAAACCTAGGCCAGATTCCAGGGCAAAAAGAATTTTCTTGCCATATTAGGATGTATCTCTGGTATTAAGGTGAACTCTGTAATCCTTCCCCTTTCGTGTCTCTATTTATTTTGATACAGGACAAGGGTTTTGAAGTTGCCAAAGGTTTAGTACGTATTTTTAAAGGTAAACAGGAATCATAGAATCCACCTCCCTAGGAAACTGCTAGGCATCTGTCTTTTGATATACTGAGTTTGGAATCCACATCAACAGGAAAAATCTGGTCATCTTACTGAGAACGGAAAGGAAATCCGGTTCTCGGATTTCTCATTTTCTGTAATCTACAGGGCCTCTAGATAAGGTATAATCAGCAATGTGGGCTTCTGGATACCTACATTTTCAGAGCTACTTGCTCTGTGGATACGCTAAATCTGTCATTACAGATCCTCAGGAATATTCAGTTCCTCTTGTTAGTTGTAATCAACGCTCTGTCCCTACAAATCCTTTTGTTTCCTAAGAACATCTACGACCATAATCATATTCCCCTGAGTCAAAAGGTATATTGGTACAAAATTCATCGAATCTGGTGACCTCAAATTACAGAAAATTGTTGTGGGAGGGCAGGTCGGAATTGGGATTTTGGTTTTGGAAGATTCCACATTTTGGGGAGGTCTTGTGAAG
>NW_007146319.1:0-746 GCF_000164805.1 Carlito syrichta
GAAAGAATAAGGAATCTGAGTAGTCCTCAATCCCAAACATCTGCAGAGCATCTTGTAATGTGCTAAAAGGGAAACAGAGTTTCGAAGCAGGATGTATCTAATGAGAGTCATCATATACAGGAAAATACACAGCCCCTTGCCAAGGAAGAAAAAGAATCCAGGTTATAGCATACCTCAGTCAGGAACTCAACAGGTCATCTGCTGTGGTCTAAACAAGTATGAAGGTTTAGAAGCTGGAACATAGGTAATAGCAGTCCTCATATGCAGAATCGATATGATCTCTAGCTAAGGAGAACTCAGAAACCTCTTATGCATGGTTCCTCCAACAAAATATTTACATGACATCTTGCTAATTGCAAAACAAGAATCAGGGTTTCCAAACCGGATTTGGGGAAAGGAATTCCTCATATACAGGACATTACACGGCCCCTCACTAAGGAAGAATAAGGAATCTGTGATACACTAGTCCACAATCCAAAAATTCTCAGGTTGTCATGCTGCAGAATAAACAAGAATCAAGGCTCGAGCTCGTCTCATGTTTCAGAGATATTTGGCTTGTGGGTATTATGAATCAGTCATTTCAGGACTCCAGCAACATTCTGGTCCTCCTGAGAGTTGTAATCATGTATCTGGTAGTACAAATCCCTTACGTTCCTCGGGCTAATTAAGGCCACATTCCCGAAAAAAATGTATCATTTTGCCGTATTTGGATGTAACTTTACTCTTTTTTTTTTTTTTTTTTTTTT
>NW_007146320.1:0-792 GCF_000164805.1 Carlito syrichta
CACCTGTGTTAAGGCTCCTTAGTGTGACTCAAAGTTAAACTTAAATTGTTTAAAAAGAAAAACCATAAACCGTGGAAAATGGGAACAATAGACTCCCAAGTTTAGCTCTGTACACTTCAGTCTCAGAGTTTTCTGCTAGAACCAGCAGGAGACTTTCCTGGTTGCAGTGCCAAGAGGAAAAGGAGAGAGGGAATGGGGTCAACAGCTCCTGAACAAATCCTAGTGGTCTCAGGGTCAACGGCCATTCCGGATCCCTAACGCTTAGTGTGGCTCCATGGCCAGCTCCCAACATCTCCCCTTTTTTTTATTTTTAAGCACAAAACCATGGAACTCCGTGTTGAGCTATGTTTTTTTTAACACTTTGAAGATGATTGGAAGTAAACACAGTAACAAAAGAATCACTGTTTTACAAATTTTCACATTAATGAATATAGACATCAATAATTTTTGATCAATAAATTAAGAAAAATTATTAAATATAGAATGGGTCAATTTGGTAGACCAGAATTGTTTTTTAGCAACTGTCATATCTTGAATTTTTTAATGTAATTTTTATTTAAGTCTGAATGATTTTAAATTTTAAGAATATAATTTTTTAAATTTTGTGTCATGTGTAGACAGATATATTTATCTTTAAAAGAGTGAGGTAAATCTATTTAAACTCCGAGTAACATTGAGGAGCCAATTTAATCTTTAAAGTCACAAGTTTTTGTCTTATAGCTAGAACTGCTTTTTTCAAGGCAATAACTTTTGTTTTCTACCTTGTGATCAATAATCTTCTTGGGTAGCTAA
>NW_007146321.1:0-793 GCF_000164805.1 Carlito syrichta
TTTAGCTCTGTACATTTCAGTCTCAGAGTTTTCTGCTAGAACCAGCAGGAGACTTTCCTGGTTGCAGTGCCAAGAGGAAAAGGAGAGAGGGAATGGGGTCAACAGCTCCTGAACAAATCCTAGTGGTCTCAAGGTCAACGGCCATTCCTGATCACTAATGCTTAGTGTGGCTCCATGGCCAGCTCCTAACATCTCCCCCTTTTTTTTTTTTTTAAGCACAAAACTATGGAACTCCGTGTTGAGCTATGTTTTTTTTAACACTTTGAAGATGATTGGAAGTAAACACAGTAACAAAAGAATCACTGTTTTACAAATTTTCACATTAATGAATATAGACATCAATAATTTTTGATCAATAAATTAAGAAAAATTATTAAATATAGAATGGGTCAATTTGGTAGACCAGAATTGTTTTTTAGCAACTGTCATATCTTGAATTTTTAAATGTAATTTTTATTTAAGTATGAATGATTTTAAATTTTAAGAATATAATTTTTTAAATTTTGTGTCATGTGTAGACAGATATATTTATCTTTAAAAGAGTGAGGTAAATCTATTTAAACTCCGAGTAACATTGAGGAGCCAATTTAATCTTTAAAGTCACAAGTTTTTGTCTTATAGCTAGAACTGCTTTTTTCAAGGCAATAACTTTGTTTTCTAGCTTGTGATCAATAATCTCTTGCGTAGCTAAGGCTATAGAAATATTTTTAGATACTGATCAGCTAAGGTAGTTGTGTGATCCTCCTTAGCTAAAGTCACAGCCGAAACTGTTATCAAAGTAGCAACAGTTATT
>NW_007146322.1:0-3657 GCF_000164805.1 Carlito syrichta
GTGGAGGAGGCGCTATCACTGGGGCATGAATCACAGAGGAATGTCAGTCACTGGTGCACCCATTACAAAGGGTTTGAGTCCCTGGGCCACCCATTTTGTAAGAGGATCAGTTATTGGTCACATATCACAGAATTGGGCTAATTACTCGAGCACTTATCACAGAGGAGTCACAGTCACTGAAGCACCTACCATGTAGACATGCCAGTCAGGGTAGCACACATCACAGAGGATTGCCAGCCACTGTGGCACACATCACAGAGGAATGTCACTTACTAGGGCACCCATCAAAGAGAAGATTAGACGGGCTCAGTGGCTTAGCTTGTAATCCCGCACCTTTGGGAGGCTGAGGTGAGTGGATTGCCTGAACCCGCGGGTTCGAGACCCACCTGGGCAGCAAGACCTCATCTCTACAATAAATCAAAAAATCAGCCAGGCACGGTAGTACACGCCTGTAATTCTGGCTACTTGGAAGGCTGAGGCAAAAGGATCACTGGAGCCCCAGCTGTGGTCGAGGCTGCTGTGGCTGGGAGTGGTCACTGCACTCCAGTCTGGGTGACAGAGTGAGACTGCAACTCAAAAAAAAAAAAAAAAGAAGAGAGTAAGTAACTGGGGCACCCATCACATAGTAAGGCTAGTAACTGGGACATCAAATATGGATTAGGCCCTGTTACTGGAACACCCATCACAGAGGAGGGCAATTCTCTGGACAACAATTTGGAGGCAGGCCAGTCACAGGGGTATTAGTCACAGAAGAGACCCAGTCAAAAAAGTACCTATTATGAAGTCATCTCAGTTACTGAGACACCCATAAAGAAGAGGGACAATCCCTGGGGTACTCATTTTGGTGGAGGTTCAGTTACTAAGACATCCAACACAGACTAGGACTAATAACAATTGAATCCATCACAGAGGATGGCCTGTCATTGGGAAACCCAACACAGAGGAGACTCAATCAATGGGACACCCATCATGGAGGAGTACTAGTCATTGTGATTTTTATCATAGAGGCGGGTTGCTCTCTGAAACATCAATCATATATGAAGGCCAGTCACTGGTGCACCAATCACAAGTGAGACCAAGTTAATGTGGCACACAATATGAAGGAAGCCCAGTCACTGGTACACTCATCAGGAAGGGTGTCAGGTTAATAGAAAACCCAGTAAGGAGGAGACCCAGTAAGTGGGATGCCCATCAGAAAGGGAGGTTTGAGCTGGATCAACCATTTTGGAGGAGAACGAGTCACTGGGCACCAATCACACAAAAGTCCCAGTAACTGGTGCATCCATAATGTAGAATGGTCAATAACGGGCACTGATATGAAGGAGAACCAGACATTGGTGCACTGATCACAGAGGAAGGCCAGTCACTTGGCATCCATCACAAAGGAGGGTGAATCATGGTAGCACTCATTTTGTTGGAAGTTCAGTCACTGGTAACCTTTCACAGAAGTGAGTTAGCTATTGGGGCACCAATTATGGAGGAGGACTAGTCCCTGGATCAATCGTCACAGATGAGGGCCAGTAACTGGGGCACCCAGTGCATAGAGGGCCTGTCATCATAGCACCCATCATAGAAGAGAAGTAGTCACTGAAGCACCCGTCCCAGAGCAGGGCCAGTCATTTTGGAAACAATTATAGAGGAGAAGCAGCCACAAAAGTGTGCATCACTAAAGAGCGTAAGTCACTGGATCACCCATCACAGAATGGGGTTTCTTATGTGGCACCCATCACAGAGGAGGGTCAGTCACAGGGTATTCAATCACAGAGGAGGGCTAGTCACTGGAGCATATATTATAAAGAAAAGTACAGAGGCACCAAATATAGAGGAAGGCTATTCACTGAGGCACCCATCTGAGATGAGAGACAGGTAATGAGATAACCATCACAGAGAAGGGCCGGTCACAGGGACACCCATCACAAAGGAGAGTCAGCCACAGGGGTGCCCATCAGAAAGCAGAGATAGTCACTGAGGATCACATTACAAATGATGGCCAGCCACTGAGACACCCATCACAGAGAATAACCAGTCACTGGGGACCCTATTAGGAAGGTCTCAGTCTCTGGACCTCTCATCATGAAGGGGGACTAGTAAACAGGGCAACCATCACAGAGGATTCAAAATTAATGTGGTACACATCAAAGAGGAAGATCAGGCACTGTAGAATCCATCATAGAAAAGAGCTTGTTGCTGGGGCAAACATTATAGAGGAGGCAAACTAACTGGGACATCTATAGCAGAGGAGAGGCTGTTGCTGGGACACCCATCACAGAAGACAGCCAGTCACTGAGGCAACCTCCAGAGAGGAGAACTAGTCAATGGTACACCAATTATAGAGGACTCTCAGTTACTGGAATACTGCAGAGGAAGGCTAGTCAATGAGTAGTCTATTTGGAGGATGAACAGTCACTGGACCACCAATCACAGAGGAAGTTCAGTCACAGGGGAACCCATTATGGAGGAGGCCTAGTCAATGTGACCCCCATCACACATGAAATCCAGTTACTGTGGCACCCCTTAAGGAGGATGGCCTGTCATAGGGGCACCAATTACAGATGTGGCTCAGTTACTGGGGCACCCATTATAGAGGAGGTGCAACCACTGTAACACCCAACACAAAAGAGAGCAATTCACTGGGGGCATTCATCATCTATGAAGAACATTCACTGAGGAATTAAGTAAAGGGGAGGTCAAGTTACTGGGGCACACATTATGAAGGATTCCCAGTCACTGGGAAACCCATCATCTAGGAGGTTCAGTCACTTGGCCACCAATTACAAAGGAGAGTCAATGAGAACACCAGTCTCAGAGGAGTGCCAGTTAAACATGGATAGACACAGTCACTGAGGAACATGTCACATAGAAGAGCCAGATACCAGGGCCATTATCACAGAGGAGGCCCAGTCACACTGGAGCACCCATTACAGAGGAGAGTCCATCACTGAGGTACCCATCACAGAGGAGGTCCAGACATCGGGAAAGCTATCACAGAACAGCGACAGATACTTGGGCACTCATCAAAGAAGAGGGCCAATCATTGGGGCACATCACAGGGGAGGGACTGTCACTTGGACACCCATAACAGAAGAGGACCAGTCATAAGGGCTCCAATTATAGAGGCGGGCCATTCATGGGGTTATTCTTCACAAAGGAGAGCGATATGCACTCCCCAGTGCTGGAAACACCTTTGTGATTGGTGCACCAGTTACTGCTCCTTCTCTGTGATAGCTATCCCAGTAACTGACCCTCCTCAGAGATGAGCATCTCCACAACAGTGTCTCCTCTGTGATTAGTTTCCCAGTGACTGTTCCTCTCTGTGATCATAGGAGAAACAGTCCCTCTGAAAGGCTTCTCACAGTCTCTCCCCTTAGATGGGTATAACAGTCTTCTTCCATAATAGTGGTTCAACTGACTGGGACTCCTCTGTCATTGGTGACCCAGTGACAAGACTTCTTCCTTGATGCGTACCTCAGTGATTGACTTTCATTGATGACCAGTGCACCAGTGATTTGTCCTTTGTGAATGAGGGCCCAATGACTGGACCTCATCCATAATAGGTGTTCCATTGATTGAGACTCCTCAGTAACAGGTGCTTTAGTGACTGAGCTTCCTCAAAAATGGGAGCAACAATGAATAGCCCTGCTCTGTGATGGCTGAACC
>NW_007146323.1:0-746 GCF_000164805.1 Carlito syrichta
AGGGCCAATCATTGGGGCACATCACAGGGGAGGGACTGTCACTTGGACACCCATAACAGAAGAGGACCAGTCATAAGGGCTCCAATTATAGAGGCGGGCCCTTCATGGGGTTATTCTTCACAAAGGAGAGCGATATGCACTCCCCAGTGCTGGAAACACCTTTGTGATTGGTGCACCAGTTACTGCTCCTTCTCTGTGATAGCTATCCCAGTAACTGACCCTCCTCAGAGATGAGCATCTCCACAACAGTGTCTCCTCTGTGATTAGTTTCCCAGTGACTGTTCCTCTCTGTGATCATAGGAGAAACAGTCCCTCTGAAAGGCTTCTCACAGTCTCTCCCCTTAGATGGGTATAACAGTCATTGGTCATCTTCCATAATAGTGGTTCAACTGACTGGGACTCCTCTGTCATTGGTGACCCAGTGACAAGACTTCTTCCTTGATGCGTACCTCAGTGATTGACCTTCATTGATGACCAGTGCACCAGTGATTTGTCCTTTGTGAATGAGGGTCCAATGACTGGACCTCATCCATAATAGGTGTTCCATTGATTGAGACTCCTCAGTAACAGGTGCTTTAGTGACTGAGCTTCCTCAAAAATGGGAGCAACAATGAATAGCCCTGCTCTGTGATGGCTGAACCATTGACTGCTTCTCCTATCTGATGGGTGTCACCACGACTGATTGCCCTATGCGATAGATCCTACAGTGACTGGGTCTTCTCTATATGGGTACCCCAGTGACTACT
>NW_007146324.1:0-5206 GCF_000164805.1 Carlito syrichta
TATATCTGCTGACTTAACCAGCTGACATAACTAGCTAGCTAGCTGACATATCAAGCAGACTTAACTAGTTAGCTGCCTAGCTACCCAGCTGAATTAACAAGCTGAAATAACTAGCGAGCCAGATGGCTACACATGCATTGTAACAAGCTATTTAACTAGATAGACAGTTGGCTAAACAACTGATTTAACGAGCTGAATTAACTAGCTAGCCGGCTGATTAGGCATCTAACTAAATTAGCTGAGTCAACTAGCTAGCCAGCTGTCTATCCAGGTGATTTTATTATCTAACTAACTAGCAAGCCAGTAGCCTAGGCAGCTAAATTAACTAGCTGATTTAAGGAAGTAGTTAGCTGGCTAGCCAGCAGACTTAACTAGCTAGCTACCTAGCTAGACAGTTATAGGGACAGTTGACTTAACTATCTGACAAAACTAGATAGATTGATGGCTATCCAGCTGACTTAACTAGCTACCTACCTACATTTTCTGCTGGCCTGCCAGTTGACTTAACTACCTCACTATCTAGCTAAACTGCTGGCCAGCGAGCTGACTTAACTAGGTGACTTAACTTGCTAGCCAGCTAGCTAGCCAGCTGACTTAACTATCTACCTACCTACATAGACTGCTGGCTTGCCAGATGACTTAACTACCTATCTAACCTGTGTGCCAGCCAGCTGACTTAACTAGTTGACTTAACTAGCTAGCCAACTGGCTAGCCAGCTTTCTTAACTAACTCAATTAACTAGCTAGAAAGCTGACTTAACAAGCTGACCTAACTAGCTAGCTACCTAGCTAGCCAGCTGATTTAACTAGCTGTTGTAACTAGCTAGCTACCTAGCTAACTATCATATAGCTAGCTGACTTAACTAGTTGACTTAACTAGCTAGATAATTGACATATCTAACTGACTTAACTGGCTAGCTTCCTAGCTAGCCAGCTGACTTAACTAGCTAAAATATCTAGCAAGCCAACTGGCAGCCCATATGAACTAACTAGCTTTTTAACTAGCTAGAAAGCTGACTAGACAACTGTCTTAATGTGCTGACTTAACTAGCTACTCAATTGGTTAGCCATCTGACTAAACTAGCTGAATTAACTACTGGTCAGCTGGCACCCAGCTGAATTAATGACCTAGCTATCTAGCTATTCAGCAGCCTTGCCAGATACTAACTAGCTGACTTAACTAAGTAACAGATGGCTAGGCAGCACACTTAACACGCTATCTACCTACCTTGTCATCTGAATACCCAGCTGACTTAACTAGCTGGCATAACTAGATAGACTGATGACTAGCCAACTGACTTAACTAGCTACCTACCTACACAACCCGCTGGCTTACCAGCTGATTTAGCTACCTATCTACCTAACCAGCTACCAATCAGATAGCCTGATAGGCATCTGGCTAGCCAGCTGGCCTAACTAGCTGACTTAACTAGCTAACGAGTTGACTTAATAGCTAACTTAACTAACTAGCTACCTAGCTTGCCACCTGACTTATATAGCTGACTTAATTAGCTAGCTACCTAGCTAGCCAGCTGTCTGGCCAGCACTTAACTAGCTGATCAATCAGCTAGCCAGCAGGGTAGCCAGCTGACTTAACTAGCTAGCTACCTAGCTAGCCAGATGTGAAGCAAGCTGAATTAAGTAGCTGACTTAATTAGTAGACAGCTGGATAGGCACTGAATTAACTAGCTTGCTACCTAGCTAGACGGCTGGATAGCCAGCTGACTTAATTAGTTAACTTAACCAGCTAGCCACCTGGCTAGCCAGCTGACTCCACAAGCTGACATAACTAACTACCAGCTGGCTAGCCATCTGACTTAACTAGATCTCTTCCTTGCTAGCTAACTGGCTACCAGCTGACAATAAGGTGACATAATTAGCTAACCAGCTGTCTAGCCAAATGACTTAACTGGCTCACTACCTAGCTAGCCAGCTGGCTGGCCAGATGACTAAACTAGCTGACTTAAATAGCTGGCCTGATTGCTAGTCAGCTGAATTAAATAACTTGCTATATAGCTAGCCAGCTCGCTAGCCAGCTGACTTAAATAGGTGACTTAATTAACTAGCCAGCTGTCTAGCCAGTTGATTTAAGTAGCAAGCTACCTGCTAGCCAGTTGTTTAGGCAGCTGACTTACAAGGTGACTCAACTAGCTAGCCAGCTGGCTAGACATCTGACTTAATCTAGTGACCTAGCTAGCCAGGTGTCTAGGCAGCTGACTTAACTAGTTACTTAACTTGCTAGCCAGCTGGATAGCAGGCTGACATAAGTACCTAGCTACCTATCTAGCCAGCGTGATAGCCAGCTCTCTTAACTAGCTAGCTACCTATGCAGCCCACTGGCTTGCCAGCCTACTTAACTACCCAGTTACGTAGCTAACCAGCTGGGTAGTGAGCTTACCTACTAGGTTAATAAATTAGCTAGCTAACAAGCTAGCCAGCTGACCTAACTAGCTAGCTTCCCACCTAGGCAACTGGCTAGCCAGCTGATGTAAATTACTCACTTAACTAGATAGCAAGCTGACTTAACTAGCTTACTAACCAGATAGCTTCCTAGCTAGTCAGCGGTGTTAATTAGCTGTCATTACCATCTAGCTACCTAGCTAGCTATCTAGCTAGCCAACTGCCATAACCAGCTGAGTTAACTAGCTACCCAGCTGACATAACTAGCTGACTTATATAGCTAATTTACTAGCCAGCCAGCTGACTTAACTAATTGAAATAACTAGCTGGTCAGATGGCTAGGCATCTAACTTAACTAGCATTTTAACTAGCTAACCAGCTGGATAGCCAACTGACTTAATGAGTTAACTTAACTATCTAGCCTGCTGGTAGCCAGATGACTTAACTAGCTGACTTAACAAGCTACGACAGCTGGCTACCAAGTGACTTAACTAGTTGACTACCTATCTAGCCAGCTGGCTAGCCAGCTGACTTACCTTGCTGACAAGCTAGCAAGCTGGCTAGCCACTAACTAATCTAGCTAGCTACCTACATAGCCAGCTGACTTAACTAGATGAATTGAACAGCTAGCCTCCTGGCTAGTAAGCTGGCTTATCTAGCTAGTTACCTACCTACACAACTGGGTAGACAGATGACTAAACTAGATGATTTAACCAGCTAGCCAGTTGACTATCCAGCTGATTTAACTCGCTGACATCACTAGCTAGGAGGTAGCTATCTAGTTGAGTTAACTAGCTAGCTACCTACTTTGCCAGTTGGCTACTCAGCTTTCTTAACTAGTTGAATTAACCAGCTAGCCAGCTGCCTTGCCAACTGATTTACTAGCTCATTACCTAGCTAGCCAGCTGGCTAGCCAGCTGAATTAACTAGCTGATTTAACTAGCTAGGTACCTATCTAGCCAGCAGATTTAATAGTTAACTTACTAACTAGGTATCTAGCTAGGTGGCTGATTAAACAGTAAGCTAACCAGCAAACTACTTATCTAACAAGCTCACTTATATAGTTAGCTGCCTAGCTAGCTAGCTGACTTAACGAGCTAGCTAACTAGTTAGCTTACTCGTTATCTAATGTGCTAGCTAGCTGACTTAATTATCTGACTTAACTCATTAGCTAATGAGTTAACTAGCTGACTCAACCGGCTGACTTAACTCTTTAGCTAACTAGCTAGCTAGCTGACTCATCCAGCTGATTTCACTCATTAGCTAACTATCTAGCTAGCCTACTTATGCAGCTGACTCAACCCGTTATGTAACTAGCTAGCTAGCTGTCTCAATCAGCTGACTTAACCCTTTAGTTGACTAGCTAACTACCTCACTCAACCTGCTGACTTAACCCGCTAGTTAACTACCCAGCTTGCTGTCTTAACCAGCTTACTATATTAGTAAGTTGACTTAACTAGCTGACTTATCTAGGTGACTAAACTACTTAGCTAGCTGACTTAACTGGCCGACTAAACTCTTTAAGTAGCTGACATAACTACCTGAATTCAATATTTAGCTAACTATTTAACTAGCTGAATATCTAACTGATTTAATAACTAGCTATCTAGTTAGGTAGCAGACTTAAGTAGGTGACTTAAATAGTTAGCTAACTAGTGAGTTAGCTGACTTAGCTACCTTGTTAGCTAGCTGACTTAGATAGCTGACTTAACTAGTTGGCTAACGAGGTAGCTAGCTGACTTAACGAGTTGGTTAATGAGTTAGATAACTGTTTTAACTAGTTGTTAAATGAGCTAATTGGCTGACTTAACTAGTTGGTTAACGAGTTAGCTAGGTGTCTTAACTTGTTGACTGTCGTGTCATCCGACTACTTAGCTGATTAAACACATTGGCTGACAAATCGGCCGACTTGTTAGCTGGCTTAACAAGTCGGCCGAATAGTTGGCCAACTAGTTAGCTGGGCAAACTAGTTGACTGACCTGTTGGCCCACCAGCTAGCTTGCTTAATCAGTTGGTTGACTGGTTTGCTGACCTAATTAGTCGGCTGACTAGCTGGCCAACTAGTTAGCTGGCCTAACTATTCAACCTACTAATAAGATGAGCTAACTTGTCGGCTGAAAAGTGGACTAACTAGCTGACCGATTGGTTAGCTTAGTTAACTACTTGGCTATCTAATCCGTCTACCGGTTAGCTGACTTAACTTGTCGGCTGGTGAGTGAGTTAACTTGCCAGGTGAATTAAATAGTCAGCCAGCGAATGAGCTGACTGCTCAGCTGACTTTAGTCGGTTGGCGAGTGAGCTATCTGGTTAGAAGAATTACGTAGTGGGCCAACGAGTGAGCCCTCAGTTGAGCCAACTTAACTACTCAGCCTGCAAGTGAGCCGATGTGTGAGCTGCCTTAACAAGTAAGCTGGTGAGCGAGCCTATGGGTGAGCTGACTTAACTACATGACTGGTGAGCAAGCCGATTAGTTAGCTGTCCTGTTGGCCTGACAGTTACTGTCCTGTTGGCCTGTGAGCAAACCGACAAGTGAGCTGGTCTGTTGTCTGGCAAGCGAGCCGACTAGACAGCTGACCTGAAGGAAAGAGAGTGAGTCCACTAATTAGTTGACCAGCTAGCTGAGTTCATAGCCAACTAGTTAGCTAAGTAACTAGCGGATTTGCTAGTTGACTTAACTAACTAGCTTATTATCAAGTTAACATAACTAGCTAGCAAACAAGCTATCTATCTGTGTAGATAGCTGACTTAACTAGCTAGCTAATTGGTTAGTTAGCTGGCTAGCTGACATAACTATCTAGCTGACTTG
>NW_007146325.1:0-821 GCF_000164805.1 Carlito syrichta
TCTACATAGACTGCTGGCTTGCCAGATGACTTAACTACCTATCTAACCTGTGTGCCAGCCAGCTGACTTAACTAGTTGACTTAACTAGCTAGCCAACTGGCTAGCCAGCTTTCTTAACTAACTCAATTAACTAGCTAGAAAGCTGACTTAACAAGCTGACCTAACTAGCTAGCTACCTAGCTAGCCAGCTGATTTAACTAGCTGTTGTAACTAGCTAGCTACCTAGCTAGCTATCATATAGCTAGCTGACTTAACTAGTTGACTTAACTAGCTAGATAATCGACATATCTAACTGACTTAACTGGCTAGCTTCCTAGCTAGCCAGCTGACTTAACTAGCTAAAATATCTAGCAAGCCAACTGGCAGCCCATATGAACTAACTAGCTTTTTAACTAGCTAGAAAGCTGACTAGACAACTGTCTTAATGTGCTGACTTAACTAGCTACTCAATTGGTTAGCCATCTGACTAAACTAGCTGAATTAACTACTGGTCAGCTGGCAACCCAGCTGAATTAATGACCTAGCTATCTAGCTATTCAGCAGCCTTGCCAGATAACTAAACTAGCTGACTTAACTAAGTAACCAGATGGCTAGGCAGCACACTTAACACGCTATCTACCTACTTTGTCATCTGAATACCCAGCTGACTTAACTAGTTGGCATAACTAGGTAGCCTGATGGCTAGCCAGCTGACTTAACTAGCTACCTACCTACATAATCCGCTGGCTTACCAGCTGATTTAACTACCTATATACCTAACCAACTACCAATCAGATAGCCTGATAGGCATCTGGCTAGCCAGCTGACCTAACTAGCTGACT
>NW_007146326.1:0-742 GCF_000164805.1 Carlito syrichta
CCACAATCCAAATATCTCCGAAACATGAGACGAGTTCGAAGCTCTGCTTCTGTTATCCCGTAATAAGACACCCTGAGAATTTTTCGGATAGGGGACTAGTGTATTACAGATTCCTTATTCTTCCTTACCGAGGGGCCATGTAGTGTCCTGTATATAAGGACTTCCTTTCTCCAGAACCCGGTTTTGAACCCCTGATTCTTGTTTAGCCCTTAGCAAGATGTCATGTAGATACTGTGACAGAGGAACCGTGTAAAACAGGTTTCTAATATTTCCTTAGAAAGAGAACGTGTAGATTCTGTATATGAGGACTGCTTTTACCAATGTTGCAACTTCTAAACACTGACTCTTTTTTAGGCCACAGCAGATAGCCTGTTGATTCTAAGGACTGAGGACTACTATAACCCCAATTCTTTATCTTTCTTAGCAAGGGGCCGTGTATTTTCCTGTAGATTAGGACACCAATTACATAGATCCTGCTTCGAAACTCTGATTCATTTTTGGCCCTTTCCAAGATGCCCTGTAGATTTTAGGTATTGAGGACTCCTGTATCCCAGATTCCTCATTCTTTCTTAGCAAAAGTCATGTAGTTGCCTGTATATGAGAACTCCAGTTACCCAAATTCATGCTCGAAAACACTGTGATTCGTGTTTAGCTTATAGCAAGACGACCTGAAAATTTTTTGGGATTGAGGACAAGAGTAATGCAGATTCCTTATTCTTACTTAGCAATAGGCAGTGAAGTT
>NW_007146327.1:0-684 GCF_000164805.1 Carlito syrichta
CCCATTCTCCTCTGTAATTGGTTCTCCAGTTACTAGTATGCTCTGTGATGGGTGCCCCAGTCACTGGTCCTCCTCAGTGATCAGTGCACCAATGATTGATCCTACTTTGAAATGGGTGCCTCAATTACAAGACTTCCTCTTTAGTGTGTGCCTTAGTGACTTGTTCTATGTGATGGTTTCCCGAGTAGCCCTCCTCTGTGTTGGGTGAAGAAGTGACAAGATCTAATCCAAATGTGTACCCCAGTGACTTGTCATCCTGTGTGATGGGTACTTCAGTGACTCTGCTTCCTTTGTAATAGGTGATGCAGTTACTAGACTTCCTCTATTTTGAGTAACACACTGACTTCACTTCCCCTGTGATGGCTCCTGTAGGTACTGACCCTACTCAGAAAAAGAGACCCAGTAACTGAGCCCCTCCTAATGGATGTCCCAGTGACTGACTCTCCTCCATGACGGCTGCCTCATTGCCTGGCAATTTTCTGTGGTATGTGTGGCTCGCTGTGAAGTGTGCATCAGTAACCAGCTCACCTCTATGATGAGTGCTCCAGTGACTGACTGCTTTGTGGTGGTTGTCCCAGTGACTGGTTCTTTGCGGGAATCCTGCTCCCACAAGGTTTAGAGTTTCCTGGAAGTGGGATGGCATCGGTGACTAGGGGGAAGAAAGAAAGTGGACTCCTGTTTAAG
>NW_007146328.1:0-872 GCF_000164805.1 Carlito syrichta
AAGTCATCAACACAGGATACAAAAGGTAGCAAGTACCTTTCACATGAAGAGGTCTAGGTGCACAAGGGACACCCCCTATTCTCAAAGGATACCCCCCACTCTCAAGCAAATGTTTTTTTATACATGAGGAAGAATATGAGGAAGAACAACCACAAATCGTCTTTTGGATTTTTATTTTTGCTTAATGTTCCCCCAAACCAGTTTGTTATGTGCCCTTAATTGTATTATCAGTACATCATTTGAAATAATATCACTCAATGTCTAAACCCAAAAACAACATAATGAATTATTAACTTTACTCTTCTGTGCTAATTTAAACTAGTTTTTATTGAAATAATTGCTTTTATGGTTACATTCTCTTAACACCAGCTGGCCTAATTCAAACTTCACTGGCTCCCCTAAAGCAAACTAAACTAACCACACTTTTATAATAAAATGGTTATCTAATTTATTTAAAATCTATATTAACTATTTCCTAAAACCAATATCTATAAATTTCTAAAATCACATCAAGAGAACCTGTGACCTGTGTTAAGGCTCCTTAGTGTGACTCAAAGTTAAACTTAAATTGTTTAAAAGGAAAAATCATAAACCGTGGAAAATGGGAACAATAGACTCCCAAGTTTAGCTCTGTACACTTCAGTCTCAGAGTTTTCTGCTAGAACCAGCAGGAGACTTTCCTGGTTGCAGTGCCAAGAGGAAAAGGAGAGAGGGAATGGGGTCAACAGCTCCTGAACAAATCCTAGTGGTCTCAGGGTCAACGGCCATTCCGGATCCCTAACGCTTAGTGTGGCTCCATGGCCAGCTCCCAACATCTCCCCTTTTTTTTATTTTTAAGCACAAAACCATGAACTCCGTGTTGAGCTATGTTT
>NW_007146329.1:0-828 GCF_000164805.1 Carlito syrichta
TCCCACTCACCTCAGCCTTCCAAAGGCACAGGATTACAGGGTGAGCCACCGAGCCCTGCTCATATGAATTCTTTTTTGTATTGTCCAGGTCTGAGAATAATGATGTTCACTTAATGGTTATTTCACTGAATCTGTAGATTGCCTAAAAGGCTAATTTTTACATTAAAGAGGTAAGCAAATTCAAGGAAACTAGCATGTCAATATGTCATTTATGACATTATCCTCAGAACTTTTACATCATAATGGGAGGGACCTTGACTACTGAGAAATTCGTAGGCTTCAAGGCCTGTGTACACTGCTCTGCCAAATGCGCAAGGCATGGTGAATTTCATTCCCAAGAAGTGAAGAAAACCATGTGTTCACACCTATACAAAAACTTCTCCAGGGATAAATGACCATTCAAGAATCCACTAAACGAGGTAGTCTTTTTTTTGTAAACCAGTGTTTATTGAGAGGACAGAGAAACACCATCACTGGGAGGAGACCTCAGGGGGTTGCCCAAGTGGTAGTCGTTTATTGTTACGGACACCGAATCCTGTTGGAGCTTTGTTATAACAAAACCACATACTATTTTATCACTTTCTTTAGTTTAGAACATTTTGGATGTTTTTAGTATTATGTAACAGCTTTTGAGCCGTTTTTGTAACAGGATTTGAACACCGCTTTAGCTAAGACCATTGTCAATTTTCCAGAATTTTTCATTTATCTAAATTTTTATACAAATGAGGATCCCAAATACTTACTACTTTTTAAATCTCCATGTTATTCTGGTTTATGTGTATTGGACCCCAATTCTCTTATTTCTCTGTGTGCCTGATTTTAAATCCT
>NW_007146330.1:0-820 GCF_000164805.1 Carlito syrichta
GCGAATAATGATGTTCACTTAATGGTTATTTCACTGAATCTGTAGATTGCCTAAAAGGCTAATTTTTACATTAAAGAGGTAAGCAAATTCAAGGAAACTAGCATGTCAATATGTCATTTATGACATTAGCCTCAGAACTTTTACATCATAATGGGAGGGACCTTGACTACTGAGCAATTCGTAGGCTTCAAGGCCTGTGTACACTGCTCTGCCAAATGCGCAAGGCATGGTGAATTTCATTCCCAAGTAGTGAAGAAAACCATGTGTTCACACCTATACAAAAACTTCTCCAGGGATAAATGACCATTCAAGAATCCACTAAACGAGGTAGTCTTTTTTTTGTAAACCAGTGTTTATTGAGAGGACAGAGAAACACCGTCACTGGGAGGAGACCTCAGGGGGTTGCCCAAGTGGTAGTCGTTTATTGTTACGGACACCGAATCCTGTTGGAGCTTTGTTATAACAAAACCGCATACTATTTTATCACTTTCTTTAGTTTAGAACATTTTGGATGTTTTTAGTATTATGTAACAGCTTTTGAGCCGTTTTTGTAACAGGATTTGAACACCGCTTTAGCTAAGACCATTGTCAATTTTCCAGAATTTTCATTTATCTAAATTTTTATACTAATGAGGATCCCAAATACTTACTACTTTTTAAATCTCCATGTTATTCTGGTTTATGTGTATTGGACCCCAATTCTCTTATTTCTCTGTGTGCCTGATTTTAAATCCTTGGTGACTAACTGTATCAGATTATCGGATACTTTCTTGCAAAGTACAGCATTATGTCTTATGTAGAGAAAATACTAGGAAATCAA
>NW_007146331.1:0-729 GCF_000164805.1 Carlito syrichta
GCTCTGGAACTCCGGGTCCACCCTGGCTGAGGCACTCAGCATGAGACCCCAAATCAGAGGACCCAGACAAGCGGAGAAAAACAGATCTGCTTAAACTGCCTTGCCATTCTCCAGGAAGAGACTCCCATTGCCCTGCCCACCTAGCAACAAACTTTACCTCATTTCCTAAGGCCAGGTATTGCAGCGTGCGGGGAAGTTTTGGGTCCCTGCTCCCTCCAGCTCTCTCCCCGGCCCGGCACCCGGCACTGCAGGTCGTACAGGGAGGCTCTGAGCGCCCGCCCCTCAGAGACACCGGTTCCATTACTGGCTGAATACTCTGTAGGGACCCAGTGCCACTCTCGTCATTTACAGCCTGCCTTTTGGAACTTTGGAGCTCTGGAACTCCGGGTCCACCCTGGCTGAGGCACACAGCGTGAGACCCCAACCCAGAGGACCCAGACAAGCGGAGAAAAACAGACCTGCTTAAACTGCCTTGCCATTCTCCAGGCAGACTTCCATTGCACCGCCCACCTAGCAACAAACTTTACCTCAGCTTTTAAGGCAACAGTGTGAAACAGGAGACAAAGCCCCACCCCTATGCTGCAACGAAAAACAAAAGGGAGAGGCTGGAATCGGAGAACACAGAAGTGACTCTAGTTTGATCGCTTATTTTGACCTATGATTTTATCATTGAAACTGTTGGTCTAGATTACGTTTGGTGTTTACCTTCTGACTTATACTGTTTCTTGA
>NW_007146332.1:0-480 GCF_000164805.1 Carlito syrichta
CCGTTCTTTTCAGTCAATTCCATTGGGAGATACCTTACCTTTCTGACTACTTTGAAATTCTTCTATCTGTCACCCATGATCAGCCATTTCACTATCACTTGACTATATGTCTTGAGATTCACATGGACCCTTGAAACCGGTGATTTATGTGTGCAAACACGTCTGGAAATTGTTCAGCTCACATCATATACAATATCACCTGATGTTATTTTCCCATTTCCTCTTTCAGAAACTTCCATTATTTTTTTAATCAATATTTTTTGTTATGATGCTGTGGGGTACAGTTAAGGGTGAGCTATACAAATAGGTTTCATTCAGGCACCCTGTGGATAAGAGGTGTTTCCCCATCCCCAGACAGATATTTGCTACTGTAAATCCCATCTCCATCCCTTCCTATAGTTTCCCACTACTGCCAGTCTTTTTCTTATATTATTACATTGGATGTTCAAGGTCCATAATATGAGTGAGAACATATGATAA
>NW_007146333.1:0-359 GCF_000164805.1 Carlito syrichta
CAGCTGACTTAACAACCTAACTACCTAGTAAACCTGCTGGCCAGTGAGCTGACTGAACTAAGTGAGTTAAATAGCTAGGCAACTGGCTAGCCAGCTGACTTAACCAGCTAGCTAGCTAGTTAGCTTATTCCTTACTTAACGTGCTAGTTAGCTTTCTTAATTATCTGACTTAACTTGTTAACTAACAAGCTAGCTAGCTGACTCAACCAGCTTACTTAACTCGTTAACTAATAAGCTAGCTATCTGACTCATTCAACTGACTTAACTCGTTAGCTAACTAGCTAGGTAGCTTATTCACAAGCTGACACAACCCGTTTGCTAACTAGCTAGCTAGCTGACTCAAGAAGCTGACTTAATCC
>NW_007146334.1:0-727 GCF_000164805.1 Carlito syrichta
TCAGCTGACTTAACTAACTGGCTGGCGAGTGAACTGACTGGTCAGCTGAATTTAGTTGGCTTGTGAGTGAGCCAACAGCTCAGAAGACTTAACTAGTAGACCGATGATTGAGCTGACTGGTGAGCCGAGTTTACTAGTCGGCCTGCCAGTGATCTGAAGTGTGAGCTGCCTTAACTAGTCGACCGGGGAGCAAGCAAACTGGTGAGTTGACTTAACTAGTCAGTTGGTGGGAAGCCAAGTTAGCTGACTAGTGACCTGTGAGTGAGCCGACAAGTCATTGACCTGTTGGCTAGCGAGTGAGCTGACTAGTTTGCTGACCAGTTGGCAGGCGAGTGAGCCGACTATTTAACTGACCTGATGGAAAACGAGCAATCCCACTATTTAGCTGACCAGCTAGCTGAGTTGCCAATGGACTAGTTAGCTAAGTAACTAGCTGATTTGCTAGCTGACTTAATGATCTAGCTGACTAGCTAGCTGGCTATCTAGATTACATAACAAGCTAGCAAACAAGCTATCTAGCTGTCTAACTAGCTGACTTAATTAGCTTGTTAACTGGGTAGTTAGCTGGCTAGTTGACTTAACTACCTAGCTGAATAGCTAGCTGACTTGCTAGCTGACTTTAATAGTTAGCTGACTAGCAACATAACTAGTTGGCTGATTTAACTAGGTAGCTAAATAGTAGATGACTTGCTAGCTGACTTAACTAGCTAACTGGCTAGATAGCTGT
>NW_007146335.1:0-758 GCF_000164805.1 Carlito syrichta
GTACTAGCTGATTTGCTAGCTGACTTAATGATCTAGCTGACTAGCTAGCTGGCTATCTAGATTACATAACAAGCTAGCAAACAAGCTATCTAGCTGTCTAACTAGCTGACTTAATTAGCTTGTTAACTGGGTAGTTAGCTGGCTAGTTGACTTAACTACCTAGCTGAATAGCTAGCTGACTTGCTAGCTGACTTTAATAGTTAGCTGACTAGCAACATAACTAGTTGGCTGATTTAACTAGGTAGCTAAATAGTAGATGACTTGCTAGCTGACTTAACTAGCTAACTGGCTAGATAGCTGTCTTAACTACCTGACTAGCTAGTTGGCTGGTTAGCTGGCTACCCAGCTGATGTAACTAACTAGCTCCCTTGTTGGCTAGATGACTAACCAGCTGTTTTATCTAGTTAGCTACCTGGTTGGCTAGCTGGCTAGGCAGCCGGCTAACTAGCTAGCAGGCTGGCCAACTGGATAGCTAGCCAGCATAAATAGACAGCCAGATGGCTGGACAGTCGAATTGCCAGCCAGTTTAACTAGTCAGCCACCCTTCTGGCCAGCTGGCTAGTCAGCCAGCTTAACTAGCTGGAAACCTACATGACCAGCCCGCTAACCAGCCAGTTTATTTTGCCAGCCACCTAGCTAGCCAGCCAGCTATCTAACTGACTTAACTAGCTGATTTAACTAGATAGCAATCCGGCTAGCCATCTGGCTTAACTAGCTAGCTACCTAGCTAGCCGCATGGCTAGCCACTTTAATTAGCA
>NW_007146336.1:0-648 GCF_000164805.1 Carlito syrichta
CCCTGTGAACACATCAAGTGCATTTGAGAATCTGTGAACAATTCTGATGTGTTTGGAGATAGAGCTTTCTCTGTGGTCCTGGCTGGGGCCCGGGGACATGACCATCATTCTCTGACACCTTGAAATTACAGGCTCCAGTGATCCTCCCACCTCAGCCTCCAGTGTGGCCAAGATGATGGGAACCTTGACACAAGACTCCCTGTTTGGATTTGTGTGGAGATGGGTTCTCCCTGCATGGCATGGGTTGGCCCAGGCTGGTCGTGGTCTCCTGGACTTCATCCATCCCCCTGTAAGCATCCCCGAGCACTGGAACTTCTGGCATGGACCGCCAAGTCAGGCCTTCTGGTTCATTTTCAATGAAGGATCAAAGCTGGGCTTGGGAGAACAGCCTTGTCATCCCATGATTTTGGTTGTTCGAGGCCTGCAGCTCTCCTCAGCCCATGGGACAATACCTGCCCAGGCACCTCAGTGAGACCTCATCTCTACCTTCCATCAGTAATGTGCCAGGCATGGTGGCAGATGCCTGTACTTCTGGCTCCTCAGAAGGCTGAGGAAAAGCCTGCCAGAGTCCAGTGGCCTGAGGCCACGGTGGCTGGGAGAGAGCCACTGCCCTCCACCCTGGGTGAAGGAGTGAGACTCTGACTCAAA
>NW_007146337.1:0-869 GCF_000164805.1 Carlito syrichta
CCACTACACTCCAGTCTGGGCAACTGAGTGAGACTCTGACTCAAAAAGAAAAGAAAGAAGTCTATTCTCCTGCAAACTTTCTGCCCTCAGTCCTTCATCCCTTCCGCCCCCACATGGAAGGTTCCCACAAGCTCAGCACCTTCCAGCCCCAAATCCCCAAATCCCCAAATGTTTGCCCCCACTTTGGTCTGGTATTTCCCAAGGCTCCCTGACCGGGTTCCTGCTGGTTCTTCTCTCCCAGGTGAGTTAGGTGCCCCAGGCAGGCTAACCCTCTGACACAGCAATGAGGACCTTCTGCCAAGAAAATCCCGGGACACATCACTCACCCAGGGACATCTTTTTATCCCTAATCCCCCTGTTTGTATGGGTGCAGAGACAGGGTCTCCCTGCATGGCCCAGGCTGGCCTTCTGCTCATGGTCTCCAGCCATCCTCCCACCTCAGACTCACAGAGCCATGGTCGACCAGGCATGGGTTGCCATGCCAGGCCTTCTGGTTCATTTTCAATGAAGGATCATGGAGGACTTGGGGGTTCAGCCTCGTCATCCCAGTGCTTTGGGAGGCTGAGGCCAACGGCTAGCCCTAGCCTGCAAACCACCACCCAACTGGGCACCTCGGTGAGACCTCGTCTTTACCCTCTGTCCGAAATGAGTTGGGCTTGGTACTGCATACCTATCATTCCGGCTTCTTGGAAGGCTGGGGAAAGGCTGACCAGAACCTGGAGCACCAAGGCTGTGGTGGCTGGGAGAGAGATACAGTTCTCCACCCTGGTTGACAGATTGAGAGTCTGACTCACAGAAAAAAAGGGAAATAAGCATTCATTTGTGGATGGAGTTGGGATCATCGTGAATAGACAGAGGTCATGGAAAGG
>NW_007146338.1:0-856 GCF_000164805.1 Carlito syrichta
GATTCAATTGAGGCAGAATTATACATTCAGAATTTATGTGAGAAACACTGTAGTTGTCATTTTGAAGGCAGAATTATACCATGTATTCCAAAATATTAAAAGGAAAAGAATGGAATGGAATGGAATGGACAGGAATAATGAACATAAAAAATAAATAAAAAGGACATGGTGGATTTCATTCCCAAGAAGTGAAAAGAACCATGTGTTCCATTCCATTCCATTCAGTTACTCTCCATTCCATTCCATTCCTTTCTATTACTCGCACCGGATTGTAAACATTTTATTGCTTTTGCTAAGATCATAATCAATTTTTAAGAATTTTCAATTATCTTAATTTTAATACTAATGCAGAGCCCAAATACTTATACTATGTAAATCTCCATGTTATTTTGGTTCATATATATTCTCCATTTCTCTGTGTCTCATTGTAAATGGTTGGTCATAAAAGTATCAGATTAATCAGATACTTTGTTGCAGAGTACAGCATTATATGTTAGGTAGAGGAAATACTAGGGAATTCAATGGAAATACACTTTCAAAATATAAATTGGATTAAATATAAAGGGAATGAGATTTTAAATTTCCTTCAAATGTATAAGGGAAATATTTCTCTAACGATTGCACAACTGTAACATTAAATCAAAATTGACAAGCAGAAAATACAGAGTGCACCAAGAAAATGTTCACAAATTATAAGAACAAAAAACGCTGTATTAAATTATGAATAGAATGGAGAGTAATGGAATGGAATGGAATGGAATGGAATGGAAGGGAATGGAGAGTAACGGATAGGAATGAAATGGAAAGCATTGGAATGGAATGGAATGGAATGGAATAAAATGGAATAAAATGGAGT
>NW_007146339.1:0-3385 GCF_000164805.1 Carlito syrichta
CCATGTGTTCCATTCCATCCATTCAGTTACTCTCCATTCCATTTCATTCCTTTCTATTACTCGCCCCGGATTGTAAACATTTTATTGCTTTTGCTAAGATCATAATCAATTTTTAAGAATTTTCAATTATCTTAATTTTAATACTAATGCAGAGCCCAAATACTTATACTATGTAAATCTCCATGTTATTTTGGTTCATATATATTCTCCATTTCTCTGTGTCTCATTGTAAATGGTTGGTCATAAAAGTATCAGATTAATCAGATACTTTGTTGCAGAGTACAGCATTATATGTTAGGTAGAGGAAATACTAGGGAATTCAATGGAAATACACTTTCAAAATATAAATTGGATTAAATATAAAGGGAATGAGATTTTAAATTTCCTTCAAATGTATAAGGGAAATATTTCTCTAACGATTGCACAACTGTAACATTAAATCAAAATTGACAAGCAGAAAATACAGAGTGCACCAAGAAAATGTTCACAAATTATAAGAACAAAAAACGCTGTATTAAATTATGAATAGAATGGAGAGTAATGGAATGGAATGGAATGGAATGGAATGGAAGGGAATGGAGAGTAACGGATAGGAATGAAATGGAAAGCATTGGAATGGAATGGAATGGAATGGAATAAAATGGAAACGATTGGAGTAGAATGGAAAGGAATGGAATGGAATGGAATGGAATGGAAAGTAGAGTAACGGAATGGAAAAGAATGAAATTGAATGGAATGGAAGGTAGAATAACGAATGGAATGGATTAAAAAAGAAATGGATTTGAGTGTAATAGAATGGAACGGAATGGAATTGAAGGCAATGGAATGAAGTGGAATGGAATGGAATGGAATGTAGTGTAACGTAAAGGAAGGGAGATTAACGGAATAGAATTGAATGAAATGGAGAGTAACGGAATGGAATCAAAAGGAAAGGCATGGAGTGTAACCGAATGGAATGGAATGGAATGCAATGGAATGGAACGGAGAGTAACGAAATGGAATGGAATGGAACCGAATGGAGAGTAACAGAATGGAATGTAATGGAATGGATTGGAATGAAATGGAATTGAGTGTTGCGGAATGGAATGGAATGGAATGGAATGGTGTGGAATGGAATGGAGAGTAACAGAACGGAAAGGAATGCAATGTAGAGTTATGGAATGGAATTTAATAGAATGGAGAGTAAAGGAATGGAATTGAATGGAATGCAATGGAATGGAATGGATTGGAATGGAATTGAGATTAACGGAAAGGAATGGAATGGAGAGTAACAGAATGGAAGGGAAAGGAATCTAATGGAATGGAGAGTAAGGGAATGGAATGGAGTGTAACGGAATGGAATGGAATGGAGAATAACGGAATAGAATGGAATTGAATGGAATGGAATGGAGTAGAGAGTAACGGAATGAAATGGATAGGATTAGAATGGAATGGAGAGTCAAGGAATGGAATGGAAAGGAACAGAATAAAATGGATTGGAACGAAATGCAGAAAAACGAAATGGAATAGATTGGAATGGAGTGTAAGGGAATGGAGTGGAATAGAATAGAATGGAATGGAATGGAGACAGCAGAATGCAATGGAGAGTAAAGGATTGGAGGGAATGGAATGGAATGGAGAGTAACGGAATGGAATAGAATGGAACGGTATGGAATGGAATGGTGAGTACCGGAATGGAATGGAATGGAATGGAATGGATAGTAACAGAAAGGAATTGAATGGAATGGAGAGTAACGGAATTGAATGGAATGGAAGGGAATGGAATGGAGAGTAACGGAATGGAATGGAATGACATGTAATGGAGAGTAATGGAATGGAATTGAATGAATAGAATAGAATGGAGAGTAATGGAATGGAATGGAATGAAATCGAATGGAGAGTAACAGATAGGAATGAAATGGAAAGTATTGGAATGGAATGGGATCAAATGGAATGGGATCAAATGGAATGGGATCAAATGGAATGGAATGGAATGGAATGGAAAAGAATGGAATGGAATGGAATGGAAGGTAGAGTAACGGAATGGAATGGATTGAAAAAGGAATGGATTGAGAGTAACTGAGTGGAATGGAATGGAATTGAAGGCAATTCAATGGAATGGAATGGAATGGAAGTGGAGAGTAACGGAATGGAATGCAAAGGAATGGAGTGAAATGGAACGGAATGGAATGGAATGGAAAGGAGAGTAACGGAACGAAATGGAGTGGAATGGAGAGTAATTGAATGAAAGGGAATGGAATGGAATGGGGAGGATAGGAATGAAATGGATTGGATTGGAATGGAGACTAATGGATTGGAATGGAATGGAATGGGATGGAATGGAAAGCAATGGAATGGAATGGAATCGAATGGAATGGAATTGAATGGAATGGTATGGAATGGAATTCAGAGTTGCCGAATGGAATGGAAGGGAATGGAATGGTGTTGAATGGAATGGCGAGTAACGGAATGGAATGAAATTGAATGCAATGCTGACTTGCGGAAAGGAATTGAATGGAAAGGAATGGAATGGAATAGAATGGAAAGGAATTGAATGGAGAGTAACGGAATGGAATAGAAAACAATGGAATGGAAGTGAGAGTAGTAGAATGGAATGGAATGGAAAGGAATGGAGAGTAACAGAATTGAATGGATAGGAATGGAATGGAATGAATTGGAATGGAGTAGAGAGTAACGGAATGGAATGGAGTGAAATGGAATGGAATGAAATGGAATGGAGAGTAACGGAATGGAATGGAAAAGAAGAGATTGGAATGGAGCGTAACAGAATGGAATGGAATGAAATGGAACGGAGAGTAACAAAATGGAATGGAGTAGAATAGAATGAACATTAAAGGAATATGGAATGGAATGGAATGGAGAGTAACGGAAAAGAATGGAATGAAAAACATTAGAATGGAATGGAATGGAGAGTAACGGAAATGAATGGAATACAATGGAATGGACGTGAGAGTAGTAGAATGGAATGGAATAGAAAGGAATGGAGAGTAACCGAATTGAATGGATTGGAATGGAATGGAATGGAATGGATTGTAATGGAGTGGAGAGTAACAGAATAGAATGGAATGGAATAGATTGGAATGGAATAGAATGGAATGGAATAGAATGCAGTGAAAGGGAAAGGAATGGAATGGAATTTAATAGTATGGAGAGAAATGGAATGGAATGGAATGGAGAGTAACAGAATTGAATGGAAAGGAAAGGATTGGAATGGAGAGTAATGGAATGGAATGGAATAGAATAGAATGAAGAAAAAAGAAATGGAATGGAATGGAATGCACAGTAACGGAAAAGAATGGAATGGAAATTATTGGAATGGAATGCAATGGAGAGTAACAGAATGGAATGGAATGCAGTGTAACGGAATTGAATGGAATGGAATGGA
>NW_007146339.1:3405-7969 GCF_000164805.1 Carlito syrichta
CAGTCCAAAGATCACGCTGGGCCCTACAGGATGTGGCCCAGTCCAAGGTCCACGGTGGGCCACCTTTTGGAACAATAGACTACAATCTCTTAACAAAATGGCTATTCCAAAGTCTTATATGTCTATCCTAATTTCTATGAAAGTTTTCCAATTCTTAATTCTAATATATAAAGTTGATTAGCAGCAGCAAAGCTTCTAAAACCTAAATGTAAATTGTAAATGTACTAAGGCCAAAACTTTGATAGTAGAAAGTGGAGACAATGACATTTCTAAAGTTAACTATATTCTTATTAAACCTAAAAATATTATGATTGATTATGTTTGAACTAACATGATTCGTAGCATGACCTATTCTACAATACCTTCTATGAATAAAATAAATTCAATTTCTATAACAGGTAGAAAAAAGACCTTACACTAACTGTAGCTAAAGCCGGCCCAAAAGAATGCAGCCCAGTCCAAAGTACATGCTGGGCTCTCAGGAATGTGGCCCAGCCCAAACTCTGTGCTGGGCCACTCTCGAAAATCATCTTCACCATTGAAAAGCTGCAAACAGCTCTCCCTACGTATATACTAATTCTATAAATATTCTTTTAAATCTTATAAAGAAGCTTGTACCGTATAAAAGGCTCCCAAATGTGACCTGAATTTGAATTATATCTAATACCCAGGCCAAAACCGCAGTTTATGGGAAACAGGAACAATGGGTTTCTAGAGTCAGCTATGCCTGTCACAGAGTCTTCAGCTTAGGCCAGCAGAGTTCCTTTAGGTTGTTCTTGTGCTGCATGGCAAAAGGGGGAGGAAAATGGGGTCTATGGCTCTCGAACACGTCCTAGCAGTCTCGAGGTCCACGGCCCTCCCTGATCCCTAAAGCTCAGTGGGCCTCTGTGGCCGGCTCCCAACACTACATAAGACTGCTTGTTATGTCAGCTAGCTAACCAGTTAAGTCAGCTAGTTAAGTCAGCTGGATACCTAGATAACATGCTAGGTAGCTACCTTGTTTAGCTAGCTATTTAAGCCAGCTGACTAGCTAGGTAGATAGCTGGTTAAGTCAGCTAGTTAAGTCAGCTTGCTAGCTAGTTATGTCAGTGACTTGTCAGCAGGAGAGCCAGCTGCCTATCTGGATACCTAGCTGGTTAAGTCAGCTGACAAGTCAGTTAATTAGTTAGTTAAATAACCTAGTTATCCTAGTTATGTCAGCTCAATATCCAGCTTGTTAGTTAGGTAGCTGGGTAGTTAAGTCAGCTGGCAAGCCAGCAGACTATGTAGGTAGCTAGCTAGTTAAGTCAGCTGGCTATCCAGCTGGCTAGCGAGGTAGCTAGGCAGTTAGGTCAGCCAGCTAAAAAGCTAGCTAGCTAGTTAAGTCACCTAGCTAAGTCAGCTGGCTAGACAGTTGGTTACTTATGTAGTGAGATAGTAAGGTCAGCTGTCTAGCTGATTAAGTTAGCTAGTTAAGTCAGCTGGATAGCCAGCTATTTAGCTGGGTAGAGAGCTTGTTAAGTCAGCTGTCTAGCAAACTGACTAACTAGTTACGTCAGCTAGTTGAGTCAGATGGCTACCCAGCTGGCTAGCTGGTTAAGTCAACTAGTTAAGTCAGCTGGCTTGCCATCTGGCTAATTCGGTAGCAAGCTAGTTAAGTCAGCTGGTTTGCCAGCTAGCTAGTTAGTTGGGTCAGGTAGTTAATTCAGCTGTCTTCTCAGCTGTCTAGCTAGGTAGCTAGCTAGTTTAGTCAGCTGGCTAGCCAGCTGGTTAGCTGGTGAAGTCAGCTAGTTAATTCAGCTGGCCACCCAGCTGGCTAGCTAGTTAGATCAGCTAGTTAAGTCAGTTGGTCAGCAAGCTGGCTAGCTAGATTACTAGCTAGATAAGTCAGCTAGTAAAGTCAGCTGGCTATCTAGGTAGCTAGCTAGTTAAGTCAGTTAGTTAAATCAGTGGGCTAGCGAGTTAAGTCAGTTAGTTTAGTCAGCTGGCTAGCCAGCTGTCTATCATGGTTGATATCTAGTTAAGTCCGCTGGCTAGCCAGCTGGCTAGCTAGTTAAGTTACCTAGTTAAGTCAGTTGGATATACAGCTCACTAGCTAGTTAAAAAGCTAGTTAAATCAGATGGCTAGACAGCTGCATAGCTAGTTATTTCAGCAGTTAAGCCAGCTGGCTAGCAAGGTAGATAGTTAAGTCAGCTAGCTATGTCAGCTAGCTAGTTAATTAAGTCAGCTATTTAAGTCAGATAACTAGCTAGATATCTAGGTAGCTAGCTAGCTATTTATTTCTGGTAGTAATGTCAGCTGGCTATCTAGGTAGCTAACTACTTTAGTCAGCTAGTTATGTCAACTTGCTAGTTAGTTAAGTTAGCTCATTAAGTCAGCTGGCTAGCCAGCTAGTTAGCTAGGTAGAGTGCTATTTATGTCACTTGGCTGGCCAGCTGGCTAACTACTTAAGTCAGCTTGTTGAGTCAGTTGGCTAGCCAATTGGCTAACTGGTTAAGCCAACTATTTGTCAGCTGACTAGCCAGCTGGCTAGCTGGCTAGCAAGCTAGTTAAACCATCTGTCTAACCAGCTGGCTAGCTAGTTAAGTCAGCTAGTTATTCAGCTGGTTTCCAGCTAGATAGCTACGTAACTAGCTTGTTAAGTCAGCTGGCTAGCCAGTTGGATAGCTGGTAAAATCAATTAGTTAATTCAGCTGGCCACCCAACTGGTTAGCTAGTTTAGTGAACTAGTTAAGTAGCTGCCTAGACAGTAGGCTAACTGGTTAAGTGAGCTAGTTATGTCAGCTGGCCAGCCAGCTGGCTAGTTAGGTAGTCAGCTAGTTAAGTCATCTAGTTAATTCAGCTGGCTAGCTAGTTAAGTCAGTTAGTTTAGTCAGCTTGTTATCCTGCTGCCTATCACAGTAGCTATCTAGTTAAGTCATCTTGCTAGCCAGGTGGCAAGTTAGTTAAGTCACCTAGTTAAGTCAGTTCACAGGTCAGCAGGTTAGCTAGGTCGTTAAGTAGTTAACTCAGCTTACAAGCCAGCAGGCTATGTAGGTAGGTAGCTACTTAAGTCAACTGGCTAGCCTTTAGGCTGTCTAGTTATGTCTGCTAGTTAAGTCAACTGGCTATCTAGCTGTCAAACTAGGTAGATAGTTAAGTCTGCTGGCTAGCCAGCTGGCTATGTCATTAAGTCAGCTAGTTAAATCAGCTGGCTAGGCTGCTGGCTAGCTAGGTAGCTAGGCAATTAATTCAGGTGTCTAGACAGCTGGCCAGCTAGTTAAGTGAGCTACTTTAGTCAGCTGGCTAACCAGCTGGGTAGCTAGTTAAGTCAGCACGTTAATTCAGTTGTCTAGCCAGGTGGCTAGCTAGTTGAAAAACTTTCTACCTCA
This sequence comes from Carlito syrichta, assembly GCF_000164805.1. NCBI lineage: Eukaryota > Metazoa > Chordata > Mammalia > Primates > Tarsiidae > Carlito > Carlito syrichta. The sequence goes on from NW_007146339.1 coordinate 6,757, forward strand.
GATGGGCAGCCAGCTGGCCCGGTATTTATTTCAGTTAGTTTAGCCAACTGGCAAGCTTGGAAGCTAGCTAGTTAAGTCAGCTAGATATGTCAGTTAGCTAGCTAGTTAAATCAGCTATTTTAGTCAGCTAGCTAGCAAGCTTCCTAGCTAGGTAGGTAGCTAGTTATGTCAGCTGTCTAGTAAGCTGGCTAGTTGGTTAAGTCTCCTAGTTAAGTCAGATGACTAGCCAGTTGGCTAGGTAGGTAGCTTGCTAGGTAAGTCAGCTGGCAAGACAGCTGGCTAGCTAGATAAGTCACCTAGTTAATTCAGCTGGATAGCTAGCTGGATAGCTACATAGCAAGGCAGTTAATTCAACTGGCTAGAAAGCAGGCCAGCTAATTATGACAGCTACTTAAGTTAGCTGGATAGCAAGCTGGTTAGCTAGATAGTGACCTAGTTAAGTTAGTTGGCTAGCTAGTTGGCTAGCTAATTATGTCAGTTTCTTAAGTCAGCTGGTTATCCAGATGGCTAGAGAGGAAGAGAGCTAGTTAAGTCAGCTGGCTAGCCAGCTGGATAACTAGTTATGTCAGCTTGTATAGTCACCTGGCTGGTCACCTGCCTAGATCGTTAATCAACTAGTTAAATCAGCTGGCTAACCAGCTGGCTAGCTAGTTAAGTCACCTCAATAATCTGTTGGTTAGCCAGCTCGCTAGCTAGTTAAAAAGCTAGTTAAGTCAGATGTCTGTACAGGTGGCTATCTAGTTATTTCAGTATGATAAGTCAGCTGGCTCGCTAGTTAGCTTGTTAAGTCAGCTATTTATGTAAGCTAGCAAGCTAGATAAGTCAGGTAGTTAATTCTTTTAGCTAGATAGATAGCTACCTAGGTAGTTAGCTAGATATTTCAGTTTCTAAAATCAGTTGGCTATCTAGGTATCCAGCTAGTTAAGTCAGCTGGCTAGCTAATTAAGTCAGCTAGCTTATTCAGCTGGTTAGCCAGTTGCCTAGCTGGGTATCTAGCGAGTTTATTCAGCTGGCTAGCCAGCTGGCTAGCTAGTTGAGTCACCTAGTTAAGTCAGCTCGCTAGCCAGCTGGTTAGCTAGGTAGTTAGGTAATTAAGCCAGCTGGCAAGCCAGAGGGAACAGCTAGCTAGCTAGTTAAGTCAGGTTGCTAGCCACCTGGCTTAGGAGTTAAGTCAACTAGTTGAGTCATCTGGCCTAACCAACTGGCTAGTTGG
>NW_007146340.1:0-682 GCF_000164805.1 Carlito syrichta
TGTAACGTAAAGGAAGGGAGATAACGGGAATAGAATGGAATGAAATGGAGAGTAACGGAATGGAATCGTAAAGGAAAAGGCATGGAGGGTAACCGAATGGAATGGAATGGAATGCAATGGAATGGAACAGAGAGTAACGAAATGGAATGGAATGGAACCGAATGGAGAGTAACGGAATGGAATGGAATGGAATGGATTGGAATGAAATGGAATTGAGTGTTGCGGAATGGAATGGAGTGGAATGGAATGGTGTGGAATGGAATGGAGAGTAACGGAACGGAAAAGAATGCAATGTAGAGTTACGGAATGGAATTTAATAGAATGCAGAGTAAAGGAATGGAATTGAATGGAATGCAATGGAATGGAATGGATTGGAATGGAATTGAGATTAACAGAAAGGAATGGAATGGAGAGTAACAGAATGGAAGGGAAAGGAATCTAATGGAATGGAGAGTAAGGGAATGGAATGGAGTGTAACAGAATGGAATGGAATGGAGAATAACGGAATGGAATGGAATTGAATGGAATGGAATGGAGTAGAGAGTAACTGAATGAAATGGATAGGATTAGAATGGAATGGAGAGTAAAGGAATGGAATGGAAAGTAACAGAATAAAATGGATTGGAACGAAATGCAGAAAAACGAAATGGAATAGATTGGAATGGAGTGTAAGGAATGGAAT
>NW_007146341.1:0-730 GCF_000164805.1 Carlito syrichta
TGGAATTGAGTGTTGCGGAATGGAATGGAATGGAAAGGAATGGTGTGGAATGGAATGGAGAGTAACAGAACGGAAAGGAATGCAATGTAGAGTTACGGAATGGAATTTAATAGAATGGAGAGTAAAGGAATGGAATTGAATGGAATGCGATGGAATGGAATGGATTGGAATGGAATTGAGATTAACGGAAAGGAATGGAATGGAGAGTAACAGAATGGAAGGGAAAGGAATCTAATGGAATGGAGAGTAAGGGAATGGAATGGAGTGTAACGGAATGGAATGGAATGGAGAATAACGGAATAGAATGGAATTGAATGGAATGGAATGGAGTAGAGAGTAACGGAATGAAATGGATAGGATTAGAATGGAATGGAGAGTCAAGGAATGGAATGGAAAGGAACAGAATAAAATGGATTGGAACGAAATGCAGAAAAACGAAATGGAATAGATTGGAATGGAGTGTAAGGGAATGGAATGGAATAGAATAGAATGGAATGGAATGGAGACAGCAGAATGCAATGGAGAGTAAAGGATTGGAGGGAATGGAATGGAATGGAGAGTAACGGAATGGAATAGAATGGAACGGTATGGAATGGAATGGTGAGTACCGGAATGGAATGGAATGGAATGGAATGGAATGGATAGTAACAGAAAGGAATTGAATGGAATGGAGAGTAACGGAATTGAATGGTATGGAATGGAAGGGAATGGAATGGAATGGAATGGAATG
>NW_007146342.1:0-759 GCF_000164805.1 Carlito syrichta
TTGCGGAATGGAATGGAATGGAATGGAATGGTGTGGAATGGAATGGAGAGTAACAGAACGGAAAGGAATGCAATGTAGAGTTACGGAATGGAATTTAATAGAATGGAGAGTAAAGGAATGGAATTGAATGGAATGCAATGGAATGGAATGGATTGGAATGGAATTGAGATTAACGGAAAGGAATGGAATGGAGAGTAACAGAATGGAAGGGAAAGGAATCTAATGGAATGGAGAGTAAGGGAATGGAATGGAGTGTAACGGAATGGAATGGAATGGAGAATAACGGAATAGAATGGAATTGAATGGAATGGAATGGAGTAGAGAGTAACGGAATGAAATGGATAGGATTAGAATGGAATGGAGAGTCAAGGAATGGAATGGAAAGGAACAGAATAAAATGGATTGGAACGAAATGCAGAAAAACGAAATGGAATAGATTGGAATGGAGTGTAAGGGAATGGAATGGAATAGAATAGAATGGAATGGAATGGAGACAGCAGAATGCAATGGAGAGTAAAGGATTGGAGGGAATGGAATGGAATGGAGAGTAACAGAATGGAATAGAATAGAACGGTATGGAATGGAATGGTGAGTACCGGAATGGAATGGAATGGAATGGAATGGATAGTAACAGAAAGGAATTGAATGGAATGGAGAGTAACGGAATTGAATGGTATGGAATGGAATGGAATGGAATGGAATGGAATGGAATGGAATGGAGTGTAACTGAATTTAATAGAATGGAATGGAATGGACAGT
>NW_007146343.1:0-722 GCF_000164805.1 Carlito syrichta
ATGCTTGTAATCTTGTTATTTATTTCCTGGATGAATTTTTTATTGCCAAAATTTCAGTTACAAGTTATTTCAGTGTTGTATTTTATCTTTCTTGAGTCTCATTCACTCTTTCCATCCATTCCCTAGTTTCTGTTGTATTCTGAGGACAGTCCTTGGTAACTTCAATTGTTTGGGTACCAAGGCCTGATTTTTCAAGACTTTGGTCTTTGGCAGACTTGAAATTGCCTGTGGTCTTCCTTTGGCTTTTCCTCATTTGTGATAAATCTCTTGGTTTTCACTTTAGTTCTGTTCTTCATTGTCAGTGGTAGATATTTTCCATTCTTATGTTTGCTCAGTCCTCTATTCTTTCCTTATATGGGTTCTGGATTTGTTCTATTTTGATATACGATCGTGGATGGGAAGCTTTGCTGTCTCTTGTAGTTTTTGAAATTCGGTTAAAGTGGGCAATGAGTCGCTAGTTATCAGACACCATTTGCAAATTAAAATGCTCACTTATTGTGCTATATGTTCCCTGAAACTCATTCCTCACCACCACTCTAAATGCTGATGAAAAGCAGAAACCAACACACACTCCAGAACAAACTGGATTAACAACAAAGTGGAAAAAAAAACAACCCACAAAAAAGCCCAAGAATACTAAACACACACACACACACACACACACGCCTAGAACAATGTGAATAGAGAAGAAAGACAAATCACAAAGGGAGAAAAGTAGATTC
>NW_007146344.1:0-771 GCF_000164805.1 Carlito syrichta
ACTTTGGTCTTTGGCAGACTTGAAATTGCCTGTGGTCTTCCTTTGGCTTTTCCTCATTTGTGATAAATCTCTTGCTTTTCACTTTAGTTCTGTTCTTCATTGTCAGTGGTAGATATTTTCCATTCTTATGTTTGCTCAGTCCTCTATTCTTTCCTTATATGGGTTCTGGATTTGTTCTATTTTGATATAGGATCGTGGATGGGAAGCTTTGCTGTCTCTTGTAGTTTTTGAAATTTGGTTAAAGTGGGCAATGAGTCGCTAGTTATCAGACACCATTTGCAAATTAAAATGCTCACTTATTGTGCTATATGTTCCCTGAAACTCATTCCTCACCACCACTCTAAATGCTGATGAAAAGCAGAAACCAACACACACTCCAGAACAAACTGGATTAACAACAAAGTGGAAAAAAAAACAACCCACAAAAAACCCCAAGAATACTAAACACACACACACACACACACGCCTAGAACAATGTGAATAGAGAAGAAAGACAAATCACAAAGGGAGAAAAAATAGATTCAGATGGAACTCTCACACATATAATGACACAACCTTTAAACTATATAAAATGAATATAAAAAAACCAGAAGAACAATAACAAAATCGACAGATGAACAATTAATCATTAACATACACACATTGGAAGGAAATGAAAAATAAGAGAAAGGAGGAAACAGAAAAAAGTTTTTAAAATTTGGAAGGGGATGCAGATCAACCCTCACATACACATTCATGCACAAAGGGAAAGTATTTTTAAAATCGATGAAC
>NW_007146345.1:0-695 GCF_000164805.1 Carlito syrichta
AACTCATTCCTCACCACCACTCTAAATGCTGATGAAAAGCAGAAACCAACACACACTCCAGAACAAACTGGATTAACAACAAAGTGGAAAAAAAAACAACCCACAAAAAACCCCAAGAATACTAAACACACACACACACACACACACACACACACACACACTCTTAGAACAATGAGAATAGAGAAGAAAGACAAATCACAAAGGGAGAAAAAATAGATTCAGATGGAACTCTCACACATATAATGACACAACCTTTAAACTATATAAAATGAATATAAAAAAACAGAAGAACAATAACAAAATCGACAGATGAACAATTAATCATTAACATACACACATTGGAAGGAAATGAAAAATAAAAGAAGAAGGAAACAGAAAAAAGTTTTTAAAAATTTGGAAGGGGATGCAGATCAAACCCTCACATACACATTCATGCACAAAGGGAAAGTATTTTTAAAATCGATGAACTAACAGTCAATTTTTTTTAAATTAAAAAGTAATTGAACCTGCCTACCTACGAGCAGCCTCCACTTTGGTTTCTAAGGTAACCTCACCAAACGGGAAACATAAGACCCTCGCCTATGATGAATCAGACACAGGCAACTCAGTCCTGTGGCAGACCTCTCAGGCAGCAAGCCAAGGGAACCAACCCAACCTGTGTGTAAGTCTATCTGTCTAGAGGTGAGAGCTGAAGA
>NW_007146346.1:0-1025 GCF_000164805.1 Carlito syrichta
AGATGAGAGCTGAAGACACTTTAGACACAAAGGAAAGACCCAGAGCTAGTCTGGTTTCTTTTGATTTTTCATTGTATTGTTTGAACTGTTTGTTTCGCTCATTTTTGTTTGCTTTTTGAGTTAGACTGCTTGTTTGTGTTGGGGAAGAGCACATAAAAAGGCACGAATTTATTGGACTGTCTTTGTGTGATTGCCAGTACACTTTAGGGGATCTTGTTTGTTTGTTTTCTACTCATTTCTGGCAATGTGCCACTTTTCTTTCTTTAGTTGTTATGTATGTCTGTTTTCCCTCTTACTCTTCTCTCTTTCCAACTTCCTCTTGACCCCCCCTTTTTCCATTATTTTCCTTTTTCTTGTCACCTTTGGTTCCAGGGAGGAACCTAAACCCCACTGCATGGATAGACTGTAAGGCAGTGGGTAATGGGCTCCAGTGTGCCCATACACCTGTTGGTGGATACTGGGATCTGTGGATAGATTCTGAATCACAGCTTCCCCCTCAATTAAATCTCAAAACTGCAAAATGTATAGCCCCGACCTACAGTCCAGCCTCAAAAGTGAACAAAGCCAGAGGAAGTTCATAAGGAAGAACAGGAGATTGAAAAAAAAGTAAAAGCAACCTGACATTCCTTGAAAAACAGAATTAAAGAATGGGATGGAAAGGGGGAGAGAAAAATATACACAAATGAAGAAAAAACAAAAGAAGAATATGGATCTCTCACAGACCCCTGGGAAGTCAGACACTGAGAACTGACTTTGGAATGCAAACAATGAAAAGCCCCCAGAATGACTGGTCTCAAAATACAAACCCAGATATCAAGACATTAATGGAGAGATTAAAAAGAATTGAGAAGAGACAAGAGGAAACTAGGAGGGCATTAATAACTGAGATAACAGTAGCTATGAATACTGTGAATGAAATAAATAACAACTGTGCTTGGTGGCTCAGTCTGTAATCCCACACCTTGGGAGGCTGAGGTGAGTGGATTACCTGAGCCCGTGGGTTTGAGACCCACCTGGGCAACTTG
>NW_007146347.1:0-7520 GCF_000164805.1 Carlito syrichta
ATACCACTTAACCCCAGTAAGAATGGCCATCATTAGTAAAACAAACAACAACAGAAGCTGGCGAGGATGCAAAGAAAAAGGAACACTTCTACACTGCTGATAGGAATGCAAAATAGTGCAACCTTTTTGGAAGAGGAGAGTGTGGTGATATCTGAAAGAAAGAAGAAAGAAAGAACTAGAAATTGACCTTTCATATGACTCAGCAAAGCCCCAATTTATTTTTCTCCTATGTGCAAATTTCATACTCTACCCCAAAGACCCTCAGTCTCATTCAAAGAGTGCCTCAGGACTTAAACCAACTCTGAATGTGACTGGCTTACTCAGGTATGGTATGGTTCCTTTTGGTATGGAGACTTGGACAATAACAAACACCACCCAAGCTATGAGCCCTTCTACCCACACAAAGCCACTTAACATAAATGGTGAAATAAGAACAGATCAACCACAATAGACACATGTGTTGAAAGGGTGTCTGTCATCAGTTCCCCCAGTCACTGGGGCAGGGACCGTTCCAAGATTAGGGCCAGGTTTTGTAGACTAGGAGTGGTTCTCTAATCCATAGTACTCTGCTCTAGGGTCTGCTTTCAAAGCTCTTGGCTCTGCCCGCAGAATCATTTTTTCTTTTGCAGAAGAAAGCATTCTCATTCAGTTTCCTGCTAATATGTAATCTTGGGCACCAAGAGGACTTCTGCCATTCTGAAATTTTCATTTTAATCCAAGCAGGGGGTATTTTGCTACCACAATTATTTTAAAACTTTATGGATTTCCTATGAATCTTAGTGGGTTCAATCCTTGACCCCCAAACCACATCCATAATTCCTTCTGAGACTTACTTCTCTCTACTTTGTATCTGGTGGCTGATATAGGATAGCACCTTTATAACTCTTAGACAGTCTCTTATCTTGCTTTCCAGGTCTACAAGCACCACCTTAGATCTTACAGAGGTCTTAAAAGGAGTTCTTCCAACCCAGATTCAAAAGGAACACACTAACATTCTTGCTGGGAGGAGAGCTATGAAGCACATTGGGAGGCATTACTGGTGCTATCTTTGGGAACAATATACTAGAGTTAAAAGGGACCTTAGAAGTTGTATGGTCATACTTATTTTGGACCAAAATACATCTGCTTTAGAGATTAAAAATTCAAGGCCAAAATAGAAGAAAGGAATTGGCCACAATCATAAAGCCAGTTGTTAACAAAATAAGAAAGAAAAATCTCACTTGTATCAAGGTTCAGAGGCTTTCTATTATGCTTTCTTACTTGGAAAAAACACCTGCTTTAAAACACATTATTAAGCATACCAAAAATAAATTACTTTTGAAACATATTATTTTAAAATCATGACACCATTGTCTTTTAATATGCAGAAAACAGTTGACTCAACCAGAAAGATACAATATCAGAGAACAGCAATCCACACAAAGTAGAAAATCAATTTCCTCTTATATTTTTAGAACACCTGAAGGAAAAAGAAAATGTCATTTTGCTGGGGTTATAAGGATGCTACCTTCTATTCATTTTTCATCTGTTCATGCAACAAATGCTTTTCAAGCACCTTCTATAAGTCCAACTATACTGTCTACACTGCAGATTGATGTTTGAGATTCTCACTAGGTAGGAATGTGGACATGTGATAGTTGCAAATAGAAATATGCAGTGACAACAGAGCAAGCAATTTTACCTGGAGCCATCGAACACCATCTTGTAGTAGCAGGAGTAGAAATTCATTAGGGGTTGGTAACTGCAGAGAGACTAGGAGACCAGAAATGGTTTACAGTTTGATGCAGTCAGAATGCAATGCGATTGATGGGCAGGGGTAGGAGGGGAGGCTCTAGGAAAATTTAAAATATCATGCAGCAACTTTACTTGGACAAGAAAGCTTCAGAATTAGTAGCTTTATAAGCAGGAGTGGGAATAAATGGAGTAGTGCTTGTACCAATCTTAAATGAGAGTTTTCACCCAGGCTTAGAACTTCCAATTTATTAGTCAACATAGTATCTATTTAAACAAGTATGTTTATGTTTTATCAGATTTGGGTATGCTCCCTATGGTAACACAACCTAGTAATGATAACTATGGCCAGAGTTATTTGAGGGAGGCAGCTCAGAAAAATGACACATGGTCATAAAATCAGTTAATCTGAGAAAGTGACCATACTGAACACATCTACGTTCTCCATTTGGGTCATGCCTTTTACTTTAAAAAGCATTTTAAATGTTCTTTAAAATCATGTATCCAGGCTTCAGGATCATGGCCATGAGGTAGTTGGAACAGAAATTGTAGAACACGCTTTAAGCAAAGTGAGTATACATTATTTGGAAACATCATTCATTTTTAGAACCTGCAGCATTTCACCTAATGAACATTAGAGATCACTTAACTGAAAAACTGCTACAGGTTAAAAAAAAAAACAAAAGAAAAAAAAAACCAGCCAAATTATCCTGTGCCCAGATAAACCTGGGCAGTGTGACTTTGTTCAGATTCGTTCAACCTCCAAAGGATGGCTACCTGTTTAACCTCAACCATGACTCATAAAAGGGCAATGGGCCAGACTAGTCATATTCTCAAAGAGGCAATCAAGCTGCCTAGCAAGGAAAACAGAGTCAGTGAGAGGGCATAATGCCATGAAATGAATTAGAATGAACATCAATTTTTATCTCCATGGCTATCAGCCCATTCCATTCTTTGCATGCTATTTTCATATGTTAACAGCAGTTTGAGAGCTGAATAGGAAGAGAGGAGGAATGGTTTTATAGAATGAGAGGTAATGTGACAGAGAGATCATGAGAGAGAAACACTATTAATCCAAATCTGATAAAACTCAGTTGTGTCTATTGAAACCAAATATAACTGAAAATTGTTTCAGGGGTCTGCCTTGAAAATGATGGTGGTGCCCTCACTCATCCTGACCCTCTCTGCTTCACTTTCAAACTTTCTTCCATGGCCTGTGGGAGCATTTTGTGAAGGTGTTGATATTTCAGGAGTCTTCTCCAGGGATCTGTTTTGTTGGCGCTATGGGACTCTGATCTATGACTTGGACAAAGGGGAGGCTTTCATATCTCATCCTCCCCACCCCCAAAGACTCAGAGGTCCTCCACTCACATGTCCTTCTGGTCTCCCTCTGATGAAGCACTGCAGAAAGCACGATGCCTTATCATTGGCTGGGTGCCAGGAACTGAAATCACATTAGAAAATGGTCAGTTTCAAAGGCGGATTTTGTCCATTAAAACCTATTACTAATCCCTTCCCAGAGCCCAGTTAGTTCCATTATAGAAAATTGGAGTGAAAAGATGTCAGATTTGTGCCATAAAAATGAATAAGAATCTTGCTTTTCATTATTTTATATTACAGATTGTTACACTGATATGTTTTTGTTTTTTTTTTTTCATGTTTCTCTGGCCCTGGTTGAGGATCTGACCCTTGAATAATCAATAAACAGAACAACACATGTTGGCAAGTGAGCCTTACCTGTGTTACCCATTTTTCCTTCCCATTTGTGACAAACTCAAAAAATGTAACACTCTTCAATGGGTTTGTAATCTTTACTTTTTAAAACTGTCACTCAGTCTTTGCCTCAGAAATAGGCTATTGAAACTAAAGAAGAAATATTTCATAGAGACTTCAAAACTGCAAACATGTTTTCAGGCTTAGAGAAAATCTTTTGGCAGCTTTAGCATTAAAATAAGAGCTTGGAATAACTGTTGCTTATTAAGATAAAGGAGGCTAATTTGGAAAGGCCAAATATATTTTAACAGCCTTAAAAATGACTTTTATTGGTTAAGCATAATCCAGTTTTTTATATGTTTCATTCAGACTCAGGATTTTTAGAGAATGAATCTCAAGAGTGGGTGAAAGGGTAAAGAAACAGTCATTATAATAGTAAAGACTGTGTGTACATTTTGAAGTCTTTTATTGTTAGAAAAAAACATTTTATATTCTGTTGATCTAGCACTTAAGTGGCTACTGAGAGTATAAGGACCCAAAATATAATAAGTCCTAGAGTTGCAAGAGATATAAGAAGCAATTGAAGTGCTTTAGAGATGACAATTTACATCCCCAGGCATTCTTGAATTTTCAGGAAAATGTACAACTCAAAATTGCCTATAGAGCCTTAGAATCATAGAGCAATGCAGACAAAAAGGCCTGGAAAACACATAATAATTGCTTGCATTTAAAAATTACAAAACACTGTTGTTCCCAGAGATGCCGAAAAGGTCCACATACTTTCTTCCCAGTTTATTAATTAAAGAGTGTGTCTAATTTCAGGTAAGATGGTGACATGAGTAGCAACCACAGAAACATCCTCCACTTAGTCCTATTCTTCTAGGTAAAATAGAGTGTACTCTTATTAGCAGTGATCACAGTGAAACACAGAATCTGGCATGCCCTTGAAATGGCTCCATCTTCACAATCAGTATTATGGCCAGTGGGGTTAAAAGCCTGAACTTCAGAGTGAGGTAGAACAATGTGGGGGCCATGATTTTCCCACTGCCAAATTTTAATGTGAGAAACAGAGAAATATCAAAAATCCCTTATTGCCCCTGAGCTCTTTTCTGGCAAGGGGTTGAGAAAGTCAATTGTGGTCATTATTAGAACTCCTTACCCCTAAATTCATGAATGTGTGAGAGAAATTTGGGGTTTCATAAAACCTAGAACATTTAGGAAGACTTTTACAATTTAGGACTATGCTAGTCATTCATGATATGGACAGATTTCTGTTTTTGTTGTTGTTTCACTAAATGCAGAGGCCCTGGCATGATTGCATGTTCACTACCATGTGTCAGGGTTGAAGCAGGATTTTTGTAGAAACTGGAAACTCTCCATGCTGTCCTCATGACTTAGATGTGAGTCAAGTTCATTCATCTCTGAGATCCCCTAAGTTGCCAGGGAGTACAATAGTAAAATAGCAGGTAGCAGTTCTCTTCCCAGTCTAGGAGATGTGGCTCTTTTCTCATAATGGCCAGTTATATCTTTTTTTCAAGCTTGTTCATCCAGTCTTTCCCTTCTGGGAAGTTTTCAGCAAATAGCCTTTAGAAGCAGAACACTGACTGACACTCCCACCCCCCTTGTTGGAAGAAGGAGATGCAATTTGAAAGTTTTAAAGCATTTTCCTAAATCTGGGTTCAATTTCTGACTCCATCACTTACTAGCTTTGGAATTTTGAAATAGCTAAATAAACTCTTTGAGGATTCATTTTTTAAGTGACATAATTTCAGTGCCAATATCATAATTATGGCAATTAAATTTTTTAAAAGTATGTACATTCTTAGCTTGATGCACACCAGAAATACTCATAAAAGGCTACACGTCAAGATGGAATTCAGGCTTAACCATTCATTAGGGTGTGCATTTCAGATCTTAATTGGAGTGACTCTCCTGAGTCATCAATATTTTTGAATCCAGTTGGTGAACATCACCAGAAAGTGCCAATATCAAAATATAGGCTCCCAGAAATAAGGTGTCTCCCTGTGACTTGTTCTCCAGCTAGAGCCCAGGTAGGGCATGCTGTATAGAGAGTAGATTCATCGTTCATCCTGTGACTTCAGATGTGGATATTTTTCTTTATGAATAATGGCACCATACTCATGGGCTTGGAGACCTACATCTACACCCAAAATGCCCTGCTAACTCAGCTAAGCATGGAATTTTCCAACACAACTCATGAAGAATTTTTTTCAAACAAAGGAAATGTAAAAATGCATACAAATATTTAAGGGCACAGTCTTTGGATATATAGATTATCTGGTGTATTTTTCTGTTTTTCATTGCTGCAAAGTAATACCTGAGGATGAGTTATTTATAAAGAATAGATGCCTATTTAGCTCATGGTTCTGCAGGGCAAAAACATCTGCTTAGCTTCTGCTGAGGCCCCAGAAAGGTTCTACTTTTGGTGGATGCAAGGAGAGATGGCAATGTCACATGGTGAGAGAAGAAGCAAGAGAGAGGAGGGGGGTATCAGACTCTTTTAAACAACCACTTTTTATGTGAACTAATACAGCAAGAATTCATTCATTACCACAAGAATGGTACCAAGTCATTCAAGAGGAATTTTCCATGACTCAGTCACCTTTCATTATGTCCCAGCTCCAACTCTGTGGGAGGGAATCACATTTCAATGTGAGATTTAGAGGGACAGTCATCCAAACTATATTATTCTGCCTTTGTCCTTCTCACATTACAAAATACAATCATGCTGTCTTACTAGTTCCTAGAGTTCTTAATTCAGCATCAACTCAATAGGCTAAAGTCTCATCTGAGAAGCAAGGCGAGTTTTTCCACCTGTGAGACTGGAAGATCAAAATTATGTTATTTATTTCCTAGATACTAAGGTGGTACCTGCATTGTATAAACATTACCATTCCAAAAGAGAGAAATCAGCCAAAAAATAGGAGATGGAGGGGGGCAAAGGGACCCACACAAGTCTAAAGCTCAGCAGGGCAGCCATTTTATCTTAAAGCTCCAAATCATCCTTGATTCCAAGTCCCACATCCTGGGCACTCTGGTGCAGAGGTGGGCACGAAGGTCTTCAATGGAGCCCTACCCCAGTGAGTTTTCTGGGTGCAGTCCATGTGGCTTCTCTTTCTGATGCTTTTTCAAGCTGACACTGCACGCTATCAGTTTCTCTAACTTTCTGGGTCTGGAGGGTAGCAGCCTTGCTCTTACAAATCCACAAGGCAGTGTTCCATTGGAGACTCAGTGTGAGGGCTCTAGTTCCACATTTCCCCTTGGCACTGGCCTAATAGAGGCTCTCTACAGAATCTCTGCCCTTGCAGAAGACTTCTGCCTGGACACCCAGGCTTCTGGCTATACCCTCTGAAATCTAGATGGAAACCGCCAAGTATCCTTCACTTTTGTATTCTGTGTGCCTGGAGGCTTAACACCACCTGGAAGCCAACAAGGTTTATACTTGTGCCCTCATAGAAGCAGTTAAAGCTATACATGGGACCCTTTGAGATACATCTTGAGCTAGGGCAGCAGGGATACAGGGAGCAGTGTCCCAAAGAGGTGGAAGGCAGTGGTGAACCAGGGTTGGCCCCCCAAATAATTTCATCCTCCTAAACCTCTGAGCCTTTGATGGGAAGAGCAACCTTGAAGAATTCTGAACTGCCTTCTAGGCCTTTTCCCCATTGTCTTGAATATTAACACCTGGCTACCTTTTAGTCAAGCTAATCTCTACAGCAAAAGGTTGCTCAGCAGACCACCTAGATTTCCCTACTTTAGATTTCTCTCCTGAAATCTCTCTTGCCTCCTCTACCACATGGCCAACCTGTAAATTTTCCAAATTGTTATGCTCTGCTTCCCTGTTAATTTTAATTTCAATTTTTATGTCATTTTTTAGCTTCCAAGTCTGATCATAGGCTGTTAGAAGCAGTCATATGACTTTCTGAATGCTTTGATATTTAGAAATTTCTTTCATGAGACAAGACACAGTGGCTCATGCTTGTAATCCCAGCAGTTTAGGAGGCAGAGGGTGGGAAGACTGGTTGAGTCCAGGAGTTTGAAATCAGCCTAGGCAATAT
>NW_007146348.1:0-781 GCF_000164805.1 Carlito syrichta
AGGCCAGATATTGCGCCCCCGCCCCACTGCTGCCGTTCTACTCGTGTGTGGAAGTCTCCGGTCCCAGCCCCCTCCAGATCCCTCCCCGGCTGCATTGTCTCCAGCCCGGGCACCCGGCATCAAGCCGCCGGTCACACAGGGAGGCTCTGGGCACCCGCCCCTCAGAGACGCTGGTTCCATTTCTGGCTGAAGTCCTCTGTTGGGTCCCAGTGCCACTCTCGCTGTCTAGAGCCTGCCCTTTGGAACTTTGGAGCTCTGGAACTCCGGGTCCACCCTGGCTGAGGCACTCAGCATGAGACCCCAAATCAGAGGACCCAGACAAGCGGAGAAAAACAGATCTGCTTAAACTGCCTTGCCATTCTCCAGGAAGAGACTTCCATTGCCCTGCCCACCTAGCAACAAACTTTACCTCATTTCCTAAGGCCAGGTATTGCAGCGTGCGGGGAAGTTTTGGGTCCCTGCTCCCTCCAGCTCTCTCCCCGGCCCGGCACCCGGCACCGCAGGTCGCACAGGGAGTCTCTGAGCGCCCGCCCCTCAGAGACACCGGTTCCATTACTGGCTGAATACTCTGTAGGGACCCAGTGCCACTCTCGTCATTTGCAGCCTGCCTTTTGGAACTTTGGAGCTCTGGAACTCCGGGTCCACCCTGGCTGATGCACACAGCGTCAGACCCCAACCCAGAGGACTCAGACAAGCAGAGAAAACAGACCTGCTTAAACTGCCTTGCAATTCTCCAGGCAGACTTCCATTGCCCCGCCCACCTAGCAACAAACTTTACCTC
>NW_007146349.1:0-810 GCF_000164805.1 Carlito syrichta
CCCTCCCCGGCTGCATTGTCTCCAGCCCGGGCACCCGGCATCAAGCTGCCGGTCACACAGGGAGGCTCTGGGCACCCGCCCCTCAGAGACGCTGGTTCCATTTCTGGCTGAAGTCCTCTGTTGGGTCCCAGTGCCACTCTCGTCATTTACAGCCTGCCCTTTGGAACTTTGGAGCTCTGGAACTCCGGGTCCACCCTGGCTGAGGCACACAGCGTGAGACCCCAACCCAGAGGACCCAGACAAGCAGAGAAAAACAGACCTGCTTAAACTGCCTTGCCATTCTCCAGGAAGAGACTTCCATTGCCCTGCCCACCTAGCAACAAACTTTACCTCATTTCCTAAGGCCAGGTATTGCAGCGTGCGGGGAAGTTTTGGGTCCCTGCTCCCTCCAGCTCTCTCCCCGGCCCGGCACCCGGCACCGCAGGTCGCACAGGGAGGCTCTGAGCGCCCGCCCCTCAGAGACACCGGTTCCATTACTGGCTGAATACTCTGTAGGGACCCAGTGCCACTCTCGTCATTTACAGCCTGCCTTTTGGAACTTTGGAGCTCTGGAACTCCGGGTCCACCCTGGCTGAGGCACACAGCGTGAGACCCCAACCCAGAGGACCCAGACAAGCAGAGAAAAACAGACCTGCTTAAACTGCCTTGCCATTCTCCAGGCAGACTTCCATTGCCCCGCCCACCTAGCAACAAACTTTACCTCAGCTTTTAAGGCAACAGTGTGAAACAGGAGACAAAGCCCCACCCCTATGCTGCAACGAAAACAAAAGGGAGAGGCTGGAATCGGAGATCATAGAAGTGACTCTAGTT
>NW_007146350.1:0-670 GCF_000164805.1 Carlito syrichta
GGGAACTCCTGCATCAAAGGGTCAGCCATTGGGGGTGGTTGGGGTGGGACTTGCCGAGCTTGGGGGACCCTCACATGTGGGAGGGAAGGGTGGAAGACCTGAGGGCCAATGGTATGCAGGAGAAGGGATTTCTTTCTTTCTTTCGTTTTCTTTCCTTCCTTCCTTCCTTCCTTCCTTTCTTCCTTCTTTCTTTCTTTCTTTCTTTCTTTCTTTCTTTCTTTCTTTCTTTCTTTCTTTCTTTCTTTCTTTCTTTCTATCTTTCTATCTTTCCTTCCTTTCTTTCTTCCTTCTTGCCTTCCTTCTTTCCTTTGTTTCTTTCTTTCTTCCTTTTCTTACCTCACTCGGTTGCCCTGGCTACTCTCAAACTGCCCAGCTCGGGCCATCCTCTCAGCCTGTGCCTACCAAACTTCTGTGATCATAGCTTTCCATTTGGTTGACATCCTGGTGATACTGCCTGGTGTTGAATTCTGGGCCAGAGGTGATACTCCCACAGAGGAATGCCCTCACCCAAGGTTTTCTGTGTTTTACTTGGGGTAGAGGTGGGGGCTTGCTATGGTGACCAGCCTGGTCTTGAGGTCTGGGGTTTCAGTCATATTCCCATTTCGACCTCTCTGTGTGCCGAGGAGACAGATGTGAATCGCCCGACTGTCCCGCCATACCAGAGGTTTGA
>NW_007146351.1:0-692 GCF_000164805.1 Carlito syrichta
CCTTCCTTCCTTCTTTCTTTCTTTCTTTCTTTCTTTCTATCTTTCCTTCCTTTCTTTCTTCCTTCTTGTCTTCCTTCTTTCCTTTGTTTCTTTCTTTCTTCCTTTTCTTACCTCACTCGGTTGCTCTGGCTACTCTCAAACTGCCCAGCTCGGGCCATCCTCTCAGCCTGTGCCTACCAAACTTCTGTGATCATAGCTTTCCATTTGGTTGACATCGTGGTGATACTGCCTGGTGTTGAATTCTGGGCCAGAGGTGATACTCCCACAGAGGAATGCCCTCACCCAAGGTTTTCTGTGTTTTGCTTGGGGTAGAGGTGGGGGCTAGCTATGGTGACCAGCCTGGTCTTGAGGTCTGGGGTTTCAGTCATATTCCTATTTCGACCTCTCTGTGTGCTGAGGAGACAGATGTGAATCGCCCGGCTGTCCCGCCATACCAGAGGTTTGAAAATCAAGTCCTCCCTTTCCCCAAGGCAGCCCATGGGAGGAGATTGTGGGTTCAACTTGGGGAATGAGACAGGAGGAGTGGTGGGCGCCCAGACAAAGAGGCACTCATGTGCCTGGTGCTCCCCCCCGGAAGAGGTAAGTGGGCGAATGTGGCTACCCTCTCTGGTGTCCCAGTCATTGGAAGGGAGTGGGCCACGTAGTTGGTGCTCAATAGGGGTGTGTATGCTGGGAGCAGGAACTCACATCTG
>NW_007146352.1:0-754 GCF_000164805.1 Carlito syrichta
CTCCCCGGCTGCATTGTCTCCAGCCCGGGCACCCGGCATCAAGCCGCCGGTCACACAGGGAGGCTCTGGGCACCCGCCCCTCAGAGACGCTGGTTCCATTTCTGGCTGAAGTCCTCTGTTGGGTCCCAGTGCCACTCTCGCTGTCTAGAGCCTGCCCTTCGGAACTTTGGAGCTCTGGAACTCTGGGTCCACCCTGGCTGAGGCACTCAGCGTGAGACCCCAAATCAGAGGACCCAGACAAGCGGAGAAAAACAGATCTGCTTAAACTGCCTTGCCATTCTCCAGGAAGAGACTTCCATTGCCCTGCCCACCTAGCAACAAACTTTACCTCATTTCCTAAGGCCAGGTATTGCAGCGTGCGGGGAAGTTTTGGGTCCCTGCTCCCTCCAGCTCTCTCCCCGGCCCGGCACCCGGCACTGCAGGTTGCACAGGGAGGCTCTGAGCACCCGCCCCTCAGAGACACCGGTTCCATTACTGGCTGAATACTCTGTAGGGACCCAGTGCCACTCTCATCATTTACAGCCTGCCTTTTGGAACTTTGGAGCTCTGGAACTCCGGGTCCACCCTGGCTGAGGCACACAGCGTGAGACCCCAACCCCAGAGGACCCAGACAAGCGGAGAAAAACAGACCTGCTTAAACTGCCTTGCCATTCTCCAAGGCAGACTTCCATTGCCCCCGCCCACCTAGCAACAACTTTACCTCAGCTTTTAAGCAACAGTGTGAAACAGGAGACCAAAGCCCCACCCCTATGCT
>NW_007146353.1:0-841 GCF_000164805.1 Carlito syrichta
CCCGGCATCAGCCGCCGGTCACACAGGGAGGCTCTGGGCACCCGCCCCTCAGAGACGCTGGTTCCATTTCTGGCTGAAGTCCTCTGTTGGGTCCCAGCGCCACTCTCGCTGTCTAGAGCCTGCCCTTTGGAACTTTGGAGCTCTGGAACTCCGGGTCCACCCTGGCTGAGGCACTCAGCGTGAGACCCCAAATCAGAGGACCCAGACAAGCGGAGAAAAACAGATCTGCTTAAACTGCCTTGCCATTCTCCAGGAAGAGACTTCCATTGCCCTGCCCACCCAGCAACAAACTTTACCTCATTTCCTAAGGCCAGGTATTGCAGCGTGCGGGGAAGTTTTGGGTCCCTGCTCCCTCCAGCTCTCTCCCCGGCCCGGCACCCGGCACCGCAGGTCGCACAGGGAGGCTCTGAGCGCCCGCCCCTCAGAGACACCGGTTCCATTACTGGCTGAATACTCTGTAGGGACCCAGTGCCACTCTCATCATTTACAGCCTGCCTTTTGGAACTTTGGAGCTCTGGAACTCCGGGTCCACCCTGGCTGAGGCACACAGCGTCAGACCCCAACCCAGAGGACCCAGACAAGCAGAGAAAAACAGACCTGCTTAAACTGCCTTGCCATTCTCCAGGCAGACTTCCATTGCCCCGCCCACCTAGCAACAAACTTTACCTCAGCTCCTAAGGCAACAGTGTGAAACAGGAGACAAAGCCCCACCCGCTATGCTGCAATGAAAAACAAAAGGCAGAGGCTGGAATCGGAGATCACAGAAGTGACTCTAGTTTGATGGCTTATTTTGACCTATGATTTTATCATTGAAACTGTTGGTCTAGATTACGTTTGGTGT
>NW_007146354.1:0-847 GCF_000164805.1 Carlito syrichta
CCTCGCTGTCTAGAGCCTGCCCTTTGGAACTTTGGAGCTCTGGAACTCCGGGTCCACCCTGGCTGAGGCACTCAGCGTGAGACCCCAAATCAGAGGACCCAGACAAGCGGAGAAAAACAGATCTGCTTAAGCTGCCTTGCCATTCTCCAGGAAGAGACTTCCATTGCCCTGCCCACCCAGCAACAAACTTTACCTCATTTCCTAAGGCCAGGTATTGCAGCGTGCGGGGAAGTTTTGGGTCCCTGCTCCCTCCAGCTCTCTCCCCGGCCGGCCAGCACCCGGCACCGCAGGTCGCACAGGGAGGCTCTGAGCGCCCGCCCCTCAGAGACACCGGTTCCATTACTGGCTGAATACTCTGTAGGGACCCAGTGCCACTCTCATCATTTACAGCCTGCCTTTTGGAACTTTGGAGCTCTGGAACTCCGGGTCCACCCTGGCTGAGGCACACAGCGTCAGACCCCAACCCAGAGGACCCAGACAAGCAGAGAAAAACAGACCTGCTTAAACTGCCTTGCCATTCTCCAGGCAGACTTCCATTGCCCCGCCCACCTAGCAACAAACTACCTCAGCTCCTAAGGCAACAGTGTGAAACAGGAGACAAAGCCCCACCCCTATGCTGCAACGAAAAACAAAAGGCAGAGGCTGGAATCGGAGATCACAGAAGTGACTCTAGTTTGATGGCTTATTTTGACCTATGATTTTATCATTGAAACTGTTGGTCTAGATTACGTTTGGTGTTTACCTTCTGACTTATACTGTTTCTCGATTTTTTTGGCCTGTCTCTGTTTAGCTATCAGTATTCTTTAGGGAATCTTTCTTACCTGTCTTTTTTCACTTCTTCCCAGCC
>NW_007146355.1:0-741 GCF_000164805.1 Carlito syrichta
TCCCTCAGCACACAGAGAGGTCGAAATGGGAATATGACTGAAACCCCAGACCTCAAGACCAGGCTGGTCACCATAGCAAGCCCCCACCTCTACCCCAAGCAAAACACAGAAAACCTTGGATGAGGGCATTCCTCTGTGGGAGTATCACCTCTGGCCCAGAATTCAACACCAGGCAGTATCACCAGGATGTCAACCAAATGGAAAGCTATGATCACAGAAGTTTGGTAGGCACAGGCTGAGAGGATGGCCCGAGCTGGGCAGTTTGAGAGTAGCCGGGGCAACTGAGTGAGGTAAGAAAAGGAAGAAAGAAAGAAACAAAGGAAAGAAGGAAGGCAAGAAGGAAGAAAGAAAGGAAGGAAAGATAGAAAGATAGAAAGAAAGAAAGAAAGAAAGAAAGAAAGAAGGAAGGAAGGAAGGAAGGAAGGAAGGAAGGAAGGAAGGAAGGAAAGAAAAAGAAAGAAAGAAAGAAAGAAAGAAAGAAAGAAAGAAAGAAAGAAAGAAAGAAAGAAAGAAAGAAAGAAATCCCTTCTCCTGCATACCATCAGCCCTCAGGTCTTCCACCCTTCCCTCCCACATGTGAGGGTCCCCCAAGCTCAGCAATTCCCACCCCAACCACCCCCAATGGCTGACCCTTTGGTGCAGGAGTTCCCAAGGTTCCCTGACCGGGTTCCTGAGGCTCTCCTCTATCAGAGGAGAAATGTGCACCAGGCAGGCTGGCCCACCCACTCAGCAATGAGGACC
>NW_007146356.1:0-1011 GCF_000164805.1 Carlito syrichta
ACACCAGGCAGTATCACCAGGATGTCAACCAAATGGAAAGCTATGATCACAGAAGTTTGGTAGGCACAGGCTGAGAGGATGGCCCGAGCTGGGCAGTTTGAGAGTAGCTGGGGCAACTGAGTGAGGTAAGAAAAGGAAGAAAGAAAGAAACAAAGGAAAGAAGGAAGGCAAGAAGGAAGAAAGAAAGGAAGGAAAGATAGAAAGATAGAAAGAAAGAAAGAAAGAAAGAAAGAAAGAAAGAAAGAAGGAAGGAAGGAAGGAAGGAAGGAAGGAAGGAAGGAAGGAAGGAAGGAAGGAAAGAAAAAGAAAGAAAGAAAGAAAGAAAGAAAGAAAGAAAGAAAGAAAGAAAGAAAGAAAGAAATCCCTTCTCCTGCATACCATCAGCCCTCAGGTCTTCCACCCTTCCCTCCCACATGTGAGGGTCCCCCAAGCTCAGCAATTCCCACCCCAACCACCCCCAATGGCTGACCCTTTGGTGCAGGAGTTCCCAAGGTTCCCTGACCGGGTTCCTGAGGCTCTCCTCTATCAGAGGAGAAATGTGCACCAGGCAGGCTGGCCCACCCACTCAGCAATGAGGACCTTCTGACAAGAAAGCCCAGGGACATTTCCCTCACCTGGGGACATTTCTTTGCACCCAATTCCATTTTTCCTGGCTCTAAAGCCATTCACCCTGTGAACTAATCATGCGCAGTTGAGAATTTGTGTATGATTCTGAAGTTTTTGGAGACAGAGACTGGGTCTGTGGCCCAGGCTTGGAGCCCAGGGAAACTACCCTCGTTCACCACTAGCCTCGAAATCGCAGGCTTTGGCAATCCTCCTGCATCAGCCTAGTGAGTGGCTGGGAAGATGGGCACCTTGACCCCAGAGCCACTTTTTGGATGGGTGTGGATACGGGCTTTCCCTGCATGGCCCCAGCTGACCTTGGGTTCCTAGGTTCCAACCATCTTCCCACCTCAAACTCTCAGAGTGCTGGGATTCCAGGCATGGGCCACCGTGTCAGTCCTTCTGTTT
>NW_007146357.1:0-757 GCF_000164805.1 Carlito syrichta
CACCAGAAGACAAGCAGATGGCAGTGTCATGCAGAACAGTGAGCTAATAAACCTGTTTTCTTTATAAATTACCCAGACTGAGGTATTCCTTTATAGAAATGCAAAACTGATTCATACAAAGAGAGAAGGCATTCTCTCTCTATAGATATATACTGCATATGAATAATAAATGAATTCTCCATTCTTTTTCTCCAAGACATCTTTTTTCTATAAATACAAATTATGTCTATTATTTTAATTAAGACAATGAACACTTTTGCAAGGGCCATTTAGTTCCTCAAAGTAACACATTTTCTAATTTTCCAATGTAGTGTTTTGGTTTGTTTTTTAGCTGTCTGTATTAGTCAGGGCCCCTTAGAGAGAGAGAGAGAGAGAGAGAGAGAGAGAGAGAGAGAGAGAGAGAGAGAGAGAGAGAGATCATACTTTCTATGCCTTTTTGTTCTGTTTGGACCCTCAAAAGATTGGACGATGTGTGCCCATATTGGTGAGGAAGGATTTTCTTTAATCAGTCTACTTATTTGAATGTGAATCTCTTCTGAAAACTCCCTCACAGACACACTCAGAAATAATGTTTATCAGCTATCTAAGCATTCCTTCACCCAGTCAAAGCTGACATATAAAATTACTCATTGTACTATCAAAGTCTACGTCTCTCTAAAATATGCATAGTAAACTCAACGTTGGCACAAAATTTATTTTTCCTACAGAGTTCTTCTAAGTGTTCTGGTTCTTCATTCTTCAATTTCTTTGAGAATTT
>NW_007146358.1:0-764 GCF_000164805.1 Carlito syrichta
ATTTCCTTCATTAAACCCATCAGGTCAAGTAAGTTCATGATGCTTCAAAATAAACAATCATCAAGAGGAAAACTTAACGTGATTGGCAGTAATGCAAAACTGTTGGTGGGGGGCTGGGACTGGCAGCTGAGGAGGGGCATACCTCATTAACAGGGGTACCTGCATGATCAATGTTTCCATACCTAACCCTGAATTACCCCACATTTATACATTAAAATTTTTTTTAAAAGAGAAAAACTTGCAGTATGCCTTATAATGTTGGATTCTACAGATATATGACAAGGAAAACAAAAACATATAGAAATTCCACAGCATTTCAAAGCAGTCTATATTCTTCACACATATGAATGAATGACATAAGTGAGGAAATAAGACATGAAAGAAAATGGGAAAGTGAATTTAAGATTATTCTCTTCAGGTACAGAATTCACAGCAGAATCTGGACTATGTGGTTCCATTAAAGATACTGCACTGTCTGTTCAGTTTAGAAAAAAAGAGTGTGTCAATTTGTTTCTCACAGATATTTTTAAAATTCACATGAATCTCTTATTTCCTATACTCTCACCTTGCCTTTTTCCCTTTTCCCCACTAATGTTCCCTTTTCCCCACTAATGTTCTCATCTTTCACTAACTATTCTCTACATTTTGTCTGGCCTTGCGCCCAAGCATGGCAGACAGAGAATACCAGACATACATGATTTTATACTGGCTGCTGGCAAAAGGGGAGGAGGCTACAGTAACTGCCACACTGGATTCTCTTTTGG
>NW_007146359.1:0-727 GCF_000164805.1 Carlito syrichta
CAGCATTTCAAAGCAGTCTATATTCTTCACACATATGAATGAATGACATAGTGAGGAAATAAGACATGAAAGAAAATGGGAAAGTGAATTTAAGATTATTCTCTTCAGGTACAGAATTCACAGCAGAATCTGGACTATGTGGTTCCATTAAAGATACTGCACTGTCTGTTCAGTTTAGAAAAAAAGAGTGTGTCAATTTGTTTCTCACAGATATTTTTAAAATTCACATGAATCTCTTATTTCCTATACTCTCACCTTGCCTTTTTCCCTTTTCCCCACTAATGTTCCCTTTTCCCCACTAATGTTCTCATCTTTCACTAACTATTCTCTACATTTTGTCTGGCCTTGCGCCCAAGCATGGCAGACAGAGAATACCAGACATACATGATTTTATACTGGCTGCTGGCAAAGGGGAGGAGGCTACAGTAACTGCCACACTGGATTCTCTTTTGGGAGAAGAAAAAAAGTATTCTGAATGCCTCTCACATATTAAATAGTAGGATGGTATGGTTTCTGTATGACCCAGGGAGCCAGAGATAGCAAAATATGGGTTCGCAGTCAGCTGTGTCTTCCACCACTCTAATGTTTGCCTTTTAGTGGACAGAGTAATTTTTTTTTTATTGTGAAGTTATGGGGTACAGTTAAGGGTTAGGTATACAATTGCATTTCATTCAGGCCCCCTGTTGATATGGGGTGTTTCCCCGTTCCCAGACAGATATTGCTACTG
>NW_007146360.1:0-534 GCF_000164805.1 Carlito syrichta
GCATCATGGTGTCCCAGAGATGTTCAATCCTGTCATTCATTTTAGGAAGATGAACACTTCACTTTTATTCACTGGATAATCAAGACCCCTGGAGACAGCTTTATAAATTGACCTCCCTTTAAGCCTTCTAGACACTTACCTCTCAAAATAGTGGCCCAAGGATCAGCAGCATCAGCCTCAACTTCACATGGGAGTTTGTTAGCACTGCGGAAGTTCAGTCCCACCCAGATCCACTGAGTTTGAATCTGCATTTTCACAAAGGCTTTAGGTAATTTATGTGTGCACTAATGTTTACAAAGTGCTTCCATAGATCATTCCATCAGTCTGAGATCTTGAGGGAGACGCATTGTTTTGCCTTGCAGTTTATAATTCCCTTCACTTCTGTCAAAAACCTACCGTGGAGCCAGTTCCTCTTCCGCTGCGCCGGGCAGCGCCGCCACCGCACGCTCCCCAGACGTGGCTCCTCTGGGCTGACGCGCCGCAGCCTCCAGCCCCTGCCGGCAAGGCGCCTGCAGCCCCGTGCCGCGCGCGCCC
>NW_007146361.1:0-688 GCF_000164805.1 Carlito syrichta
TTTCCCTCATACGTGTGAAGGAAATTAAAATCTCATTCCCTTTATATTTAATACAATTTATATTTTGAAAGTGTATTTCTATTGAATTCCCTAGTATTTCCTCTACCTAACATATAATGCTGTACTCTGCAACAAAGTATCTGATTAGTCTGATACTTTCATGACCAACCATTTACAATGAGACACAGAGAAATGGAGAATATATATGAACCAAAATAACATGAAGATTTACATAGTATAAGTATTTGGGCTCTGCATTAGTATTAAAATTAAGATAATTGAAAATTCTTAAAAATTGATTATGATCTTAGCAAAAGCAATAAAATGTTTACAATCCGGTGCGAGTAATAGAAAAGAATGGAATGGAATGGAGAGTAACTGAATGGAATGGAATGGAACACATGGTTCTTTTCACTTCAGGGGAATGAAATTCACCATGTCCTTTTTATTTATTTTTTATGTTCATTATTCCTGTCCATTCCATTCTTTTCCTTTTAATATTTTGGAATACATGGCATAATTCTGCCTTCAAAATTGACAACTACAGTGTTTCTCACATAAATTCTGAATGTACAATTCTGCCTCAATTGAATCTTGTTGACATTCCATATCTATATCACTCTCCTTTCCATTCCATTCCATTCCACTTCATTCTATTCCATTCTATTCCATTATTCTCCATCTCCAG
>NW_007146362.1:0-823 GCF_000164805.1 Carlito syrichta
CATTCCATTCCATGTAATTCCATTAAGTTACTCTTCTTTCCATTCCAATCCTTTCCCCTCCGTTACTCACCATTCCATTCCATTCCATTTCTTTACTATCCAGACCACGCCAATCCATTCCATTCCATTCTATTCCATTCCACACCGTTACTCTCCATTCCATTCCATTCCATTCTATTCCATTCCATTTCATTCCATTCCATTTTGTTACTCTCCATTCCATTCCGTTTCTCTCCATTCCATTCCATTCCAATAGTCTCCATTCCATTCCATTGCATTCCATTCCATTCCATTACTCTCCATTCCATTCCATTCCAAAATGATACCTGCACCAGTGTGCTTTTTGCAGCTCTAAACACAATTGCAATAAAACATGGTACCAACCAAGTCACTCATCAAAGCTGGAATGGATAAAATAAATATGGTATATCTACAGTGGAATAATATGCAGCCATAAAAAAGGACAGATGGAAGGATTTTGTAGAAAGCTTGAAGGATATGTGGTAGGTCATTTTCAGTGTTTTGTCCCTGGAACAAAGAACAGAGTTTCATATATTCTTGCTCATAAGCTGAACTTTATCACTTATAGTGTTGTAAGAAACTGATTGGCAGTAGTGGAAAACTGTTTAGGCGGAGGTGTTAGATTGGCAGTGGAAGGATTCTGCTAAGGAATGGAGGGGCATACCTCATCCACCAGGGACCCTGCAAAATCAATGTTTGTATATTTAACTCTGAATTGTACCCCACATTTTTTAAACATTAAAATAAATAATTAAATAAATAAAAACGAAAGCTGTAAAACATGCAACTGACTTTATTTGTT
>NW_007146363.1:0-741 GCF_000164805.1 Carlito syrichta
CCAAGTAGCTGGAACCACAGGTGCACGCTACCACGCCCGACTAATTTTTGATTTATTGTAGAGATGAGGTCTTGCCAAGTCGTCCAGGCAGGTCTCAAACCTGCGGGCTCAGGCAATTCACTCACCTCGGCCTCCCAAAGCGCAGGATTATAGGCTGAGCCACTGAGCCCGGCCGGAAGAAATGCTTTAAGCTCAAAGTTCTAGAGCTGGATATATGAATATTATCCACATGCCTATCTGTCTTCCAAAAACATGGATACTTGTATTTTTATTTTTTTTATTTCTAAATTTTTTTTTGAGTTGGAATCTCACTCTGTCACCCAGACTGGGGTGAAGTGGCCGCTCCCGGTCACCACAGTCTCGACGCTGGGCTCCGGCAATCCTTCCATCTCAGCCTTTCAAGTAGCTGGAACTACAGGTGTGCGCTACCATGCCCGACTCATTTTGATTTATTGTAGAGATGAGGTCTCGTCAAGTTGCCCCAAGCAGGTCTCGAACCCGCGGGCTCAGATAATCCACTCACTTCAGCCTCCCAAAGGCTCGGGGTTACAGGCTGAGCCACCGAGCCCGGCTTAATGTGGACACTTTTTAATAATTTTTTCCTAGTTTAGACTTTTAAAAACTTGAGATAATGTTTTATATAAAAATGCTTAAGAGATCATTTTTGTAATAAAGCTCACCTGGGTCAATGACGTAGCATGACTATACATATGTGGGTGCTTAATAGATTTTGTGAGCAAA
>NW_007146364.1:0-779 GCF_000164805.1 Carlito syrichta
ATTCTGCCCGTCAAAGAGGACTGGATTTAAAAAATGTGGTACATATACATGATGGAATACTACGCAGCCATAAAAAAGAACAAAATCATGAATTTCACAGCAACCTGGATGGAACTAGAGTCTATAATACTGAGTGACCTCTCACAGAAACAAAGATCCGAGTATCACATGTTCTCACTCATATAATGGACCTTAAACATCCAATGCAATACTATAAGAAAATGACTGACCGTACTGGGAAACTATGGTGGGGGGAGGAAGATGGGATTAATACTAGCAAATATCTGTATGGGAATGGGAAAACACCCGATATCAACAGGGTATCTGAATGAAACGCAATTGTATAGCTAACCCTTAAATGTACCCACAACTTCACAATAAAAAAAAACAAGGTTATATGAACAGTCTTACACAAAACTTTTGTTCATATGTCATGTCTTTCAAAGGCATTTCTAGAAATAAGATTGGATACCACTAACTCTCCCTTCAAAATCTGTCATATTACTTCACCAATCAGTGCATATAATGATACTAATACTAGTGAGAGTGGCTTTATTTCTTGAGGACTTCCTTTGTGCCAGGCATTATATTAGGCACTGTTCATGCAGTATCTTGTTTGAGCCACCCAAGACTTTAGACTGACTGTCTGCAAAGTGGGAAGGTGGCAGTAACTGCCACACTGTGATCTCTTTTGGGAGAAGAGAGAAAGTATCTCTCAAGTATAAAAATGCATGATGGTAAAGTGTCTGCATGGTCCTAGGGAGCCAGAGGTGGAAAAT
>NW_007146365.1:0-762 GCF_000164805.1 Carlito syrichta
ACTAGTAAATTCAGCTGGTTTCCCAGGTGACTAGCAAGGTAGCAAGGTAGTTAAGTAAGCTGGCTAACCAGCTGGCTACAAAGTTATGTCAGCTAGTTAATTCAACTGGCTTCCCAGCTAGCTAGCTAGGTAGCTAGCTAGTTAAGCCAGCTGGCTAGCCAGCTGGCTAGCTGGTTAAGTCAGCTAGTTAATTCAGCTGGCCAGCCAGCACTCTAGCTACATAAGTCAGCTAGTAAGACAACTGGCCAGCCAGCTGGCTAGCAGGAAAAGTAAGCTAGTTAAGTCAGCTTCCGAACCAGCTGGCTAGCTAGGTAGTTAGCTAGTTATGTCAGCTAGTTAAGTCATCTGACTAGCTAGGTAGCTAAGTAGTTAAGTGATTTAGTTAACTCAGCTGGCTAGTCAGCTGCAATGCAGAGTAGCTTGCTAGTTAAATCAGCTGGCTAGCCAGATGGCTAGCTAGTTAATTCATGCAGTTAAGTCAGTTCACTGGCCAGCACTTAGCTATGTAATTAGGTAGTTAACTCAGCTGGCAAGCCTGCGGGCTATGTAGGTAGATAGCTAGTTAATTGAGCTGGCTAGCCATGAGGCTGTCTTATTATGTCACCTAGTTAAGTCACTTGTCTATCCAGCTCTCTCTCACTGTAGCTAACTAGTTAAGTCTGTTGGCTAGCCAGCTGGCTACTTCGTTAAGTCAGCTAGGTAAGTCAGGTGGCTAGGCTGCTGGCTAGCTAGGTGGCTAGGTAATGAATTCGGCTGGCTAGC
>NW_007146366.1:0-4947 GCF_000164805.1 Carlito syrichta
ATCAGCTCACTTTCCAGTCGACTAGTTAAGTCAGTTAACCTGTCGACTCACTCACCAGCTGATTAGTTAAGTCAG
This sequence comes from Carlito syrichta, assembly GCF_000164805.1. Classification (NCBI taxonomy): domain Eukaryota; kingdom Metazoa; phylum Chordata; class Mammalia; order Primates; family Tarsiidae; genus Carlito; species Carlito syrichta. The sequence goes on from NW_007146366.1 coordinate 76, forward strand.
CTAACCGGTCGGCCTACTAGCTGTCCAACTAGTTAAGTTGGCTAACCAATCAGCTAACTAGTGGGCTAACTTGTAAGTCGACAACTTCCATCTGATAACTAGTCAGTTGACTAGTTAGGTCAGCTAACAAGTTGGCCAACTAATCAGACGACTAATTAGGTCAGAAAATGAGTCAGCCAACTAGTTAACCGAGCTAACTAGAGGGTCAACTCGTCAGTCAACTAGTTTACCCAGCTAAATAGTCAGTCAACTATTCGGCCAAATTTTTTGCCAGCAAAGAAGTCGGCCGAATAGGCAGCCAACGTATTAAATCAGCTAACTAGTCGGCCGACTTGTCAGCCAAAAATTAAAGTCACCTGTTTAACTCGTTAGCTGCCTAGTTAATTCAGCTAGATATCTCATTTACCAACTAGTCAAAACAGATAGCTAACTCTTTAACCAACTTGTTTAAGTCAACTAGCTATCTCATTAGTTAACTAGTTATGTCAGTTAGCTAAGTCAGCTGGCTAACCAGCTAACTAGCTAAGTCAGCTAGATAAATCAACTAGCTCAATTGTTAGCTAACTATTTAAGTCAGATACTTAAGTCTACTTCCTGACTAGTTAGTTAATTAAATTATGTCAGCTAGTTATTCAGCTAGTAAATTAGCTAGCTAACTATTTAATTCATGTAGTTAAGTTAGTTAGCTAACTAGTTAAAGTCTGTCAGTTAAGTCAGCTAGTTAAGTCAGTTTTCTAATTTCATCAGCTGGTTAAGACAGCTAGCTAGCTAGTTAACTAACGGGTTAACTTAGCACGTTGGGTCAGGTAGTTAGCTAGTTAATGAACGTATTAAGTCAGCTGATTGAGTCAGATAACTGGCAAGTAAGGAAACAGGTTGAGTCACATGGTTGAGTAGACTAGCTAGCCAGTTAGCTAACAAGTTAAGTCAGCTAACTACCAAGCTAGCTAATGATTTAAGTCAGCTGGTGGTGTCAGCAAGCTAGCTCATTACCTAACAAGTTAAGTAAGATAATTAAGTCACCTAGCTAGCACGTTAGATAATGAGCAAGCTAACTAGTTAGCTAGCTGTTTGTCAGCTAGCTAGCTAGGCAGCTAACTATTTAAATCAGCTGGCTAGCTAGATAGATAACCAGTTAGATAACTATATAAGTCAGCTGGCTACCTAGGTAGCTAGCTAGTTAAGTAAGCTAGTTAAGTCAGCTGGCCAGCCAGCTGGCTAGCTGGGTAGTGAGCTAGTTAGGTCATTTGGCTAGCCAGCTGGCTAGCCGGTTAATTCAGCTACTTAAGAGAGCTGGCAAGCCAACTGACAAGATAGGTAGCTAGCTAGTTATGTCAGCTAGATAGCTACCAGGCTAGCTAGTGATGTCAGTGAATTAAGTCAGCTGGCTAGCCAACTGTCTAGCTGGTTAAGTCAGCTAGCTTAGTCAGCTGTCTAGCCTGCTGGTTAGTTAGATAGCTAGCTAGATAAGTCAGCATGCTAACAAGCAGGCTAGCAGTTCAAGTCAGCTAGTTAAGTCAGCTGGGTAGCCTGCTGGTTGTGTAGGTAGCTAGCTAGTTATATCATCTGGTTACCCAGCTTGCTAGCTTAAGTCAGCTAGATAATCAGCTGGCTAGATAGGGAGCCAGCTAGTTAAATCAGCTGACTAGACAGCAGACTAGCTAGCTAAGACAGCTCATTAAGTCAGTTGGCTATACAACTGGTTAGCTAGTTAAAAAGCTAGTCAAGTCAGATGGTTAGTCATCTGGCTAGCTAGTTATTTTAGCTAGTTAAATTAGCTAGCTAGCTAGGAAGCTAGCTATATAAGTCAGTTAGTTATGTCAGCTAGCTAGGTCTGCTAAGACAGCTAGTTAAGTCAGCTGGCTAGCTAGATAGCTCGCTAGGTAGCTAGCTAGTTGAGCCAGCTAGTTAAGACACCTGGCTAGCTAGGTAGCTTGCTGTTTAATTCAGCTAGTTAAGTCAGTTTGCTTGCTAGTTATGTCAGCGAGGTAACTCAGCTGGTTAGCCAACTGCCTAGCTGTGAAGAAAGCTAATTAAGTCAACTGGCTAGCCAGTTAGCTAGCTAGTTAAGTAAGCTTGTTAAGAAAGCTCACTGGCAAGCTGGATAGCAAGGTAGCTAGATAGTTTAGTCAGCTGGCAAGACAGCAGACTACATAGGTGGCTAGCTAGTTAAGTCAAATGGCTATCCAGCTGAATATCTAGGCAGCTAGGCAGTTAAGTCGATCTGCTAGACCACTGGCTACCTGATTAAGTCAACTAGTTAAGTCAGATGTCTAACAAGCTGGCTGGCTATGTAGTAAGCAAGTTAAGTCAGCTGGATAGCCAGCTGGCTAGCTAATTAGGTCAGCTAGATAATTCAGCAGGCTTCCCAGCTTGCTGGTTAGGTAGGCAGCTAGTTAAGTCAGCTGGCTAGTTAGCTGGCTAGCTGGTTAAGTTAGCTCGTTTATTCAGTTTGCCATCCAGCTGGCTAGCTAATTAAGTCTGATAGTTAAGTCAGCTGACAAGCCAGCTGGCTAGTTAGGTAGCTAGCTAGTTAAATCAGCTAGTTAATTCAGCTGGAGAATTAGGTAGCTAGTTAGTTAAGTAAGGTAGTTAAGTCAGCTGGCTGACTGGTTAAGTCAGTTAAATCAGCTGGTTAGCCAGCTGCCTATGAGGGTAACTATCTAGTTAAGTCAGCTGGCTAGCCAGTTGGCTAGCTAGTTAGGTCACCAATTAAGTCAGCTCACTGGCCAGCTGATTAGCTAGGTAAGTCAGTAGGCATGCCAGCAGTCTATGTAGGTAGGTAGCTAGTTAAGTCAGTTGGCTAGCCAATAGGCTATCTAGTTATATCAGCTAGATAAGTCAGCTGGCTATCCAGCTGTCTTGTTAGGTAGATAGCTAGTTAACTTTGATGGCTAGCCAGCTGAATACTTCATTAAGTCAGCTAGTTAAATCAGCTGGCTAGGCTGCTGACTAGATGGGTAACTAGGCAATTAAGTCAGCTGTCTCTCTAGCTGGCAAGCTAGTTAAATCAGCTAGTTTACTCAGCTGGCTAAACAGCTGGGTAGCTAGTTAAGTCAGCACATTAATTCAGTTGTCAAGCCAGCTGGCTAGCTCGTTAAAAAGCTAGTTAAATCAGATGGGCAGCCATCTGGATCTCTAGATATTTCAGCTAATTAAGTCACCTGGCTAGCTAGGAAGCTAGCTAATTAAGTTAGCTAGATATGTCTGCAAGCTTGCTAGTGGGTCAGTTAGTTAAGTTAACTAGCTATATGATAGCTAGCTAGGTAGCTAACTAGTTAAATCAGGTAGTTATGTCAGCTGCCTAGGTAGGTAGCTGACTCATTAACTCAGCTAGTTAAATCAGCAGCATAGCTAGATAAGTCAGTTAGTTAAGTCAGCTGGCTAGCCAGCTGCCTAGCAAGGTAGCTAGAGAGATAAGTCTGCTGGCTGGCCAGCAGGCTTTCTTTATGTCAGTTGTCAAGCCAGCATGATACATAGGTAGCTAGCTAGTTTATTAACCCTGCTAGCCACCTGGTTATTTAGTGATGTCAGTTAGTTAAGTCAACTGGCTAGACAGCTGGCTAACGAGTTAAGTCACCTAGTTGAGTCAGCTTTCTAGCCACCTGCTTAGCTTGTTAAGTCAGCTAGTTAATTCAAGTGGCTAGCCATCTGGCTAGCTAGGTAGCCAGTTAGTTAACTCAGCTGGCTAGCCAGATGTCTAGGTTGTTATGTCAGCTAGTTAAGTCAACTGGCTAGCCCCCTGTCTAGGTAGGTAGCTAGCTAATTAAGTCAGCTGGCTATCCCACTGTTTAACTAGTTAAGGCAGCTATTTAGGAGACCTGTCTAGTCAGCTGGCTACCTTGGTGGCCAACTAATTAAGCCAGCTGGCTAGCCAGATGGCTATGTACTGAAATCAGCTAGTTAAGACAGCTGGTTCACCGGATGGCTAGCTAGGTGGCTGGCAAGTTAAGACGGCTGCCTAACAGGCTGGTTAGGTAGGTGGCCATCTAGTTAAGCTGGCTGGCTAGCCTGAAAAGCAGGGTGGTTGGCTTGTTAAGCCGGCTGGCTATCAGACTGTCCAGGCAGCCGGCTGGGTATTTAATTCAGCTAGCTAGCCAGCTGGCCAGCCCTCTAGCTAGCTAACTGGCTGCCTTGTCAACTAGCCAGCCAGGTAGCTACCTAGTTAAGTCAGCTGGCTAGCCCTCTAGACAACCAAGTATCTTGCTAGTTAAGTCAGCAAGGTAGCCAGCTAGCAAGCCAACTAGCTAGTCAGCTAGTTAAGTCAGCTGGCTAGCCAGACAGCTAGCTAGATAGTGAGCTAGTTAAGTCAGTAGGCCAGCCAGCTGTCTAGCTGGTTAATTCAGCTAGTTAAGAGAGCTGGCTAGCCAACTGGCAACGTATATAGCTAGCTAGTTAAGTCATCTAGATAGCTACATGGCTAGCTAGTGATGTCAGCATGTTAATTCAGCTGGCTAGCCAGTTGGCTAGCTGGTTAAGTCAGCTAGTTTAGTCAGCTCTCTAGCCAGTTGGCTAGGCAGGTAGCAAGCTAGATATTTAGTTTGCTAGCCAGCAGGCTAGCTATTCAAGTCATATAGTTAAGTCAGCTGGCTAGTCTGCAGGCTATGAAGGTATCTAGCTAGTTAAGTGAGCTGGCTTGCCAGCTTGCTATCTTAAGTCAGCTGGTAAGTCACTTGGCTAGCCAGCTGACTGGATAGGTAGCCAGCTAGTTAAGTCACTGACTAGCCAGCTGAATAGCTGGTTAAGTCAGCTAGTTTAGTCAGCTGACAACCTGTTGCCTAGCTATTTAATTCAGCTCAAGTCTGTTGACTATCTAACTGGTTAGCTAGTTAAAAAGCTTGTTAAGTCAGATGGGCTAACAATCTGGCTAGT
>NW_007146367.1:0-8165 GCF_000164805.1 Carlito syrichta
TAATTCAGCTGGAGAATTAGGTAGCTAGTTAGTTAAGTAAGGTAGTTAAGTCAGCTGGCTAACTGGTTAAGTCAGTTAAATCAGCTGGTTAGCCAGCCACCTATGAGGGTGGCTATCTAGTTAAGTCAGCTGGCTAGCCAGTTGGCTAGCTAGTTAGGTCACCTAATTAAGTCAGCTCACTGGCCAGCTGATTTGCTAGGTAAGTCAGTAGGCATGCCAGCAGTCTATGTAGGTAGGTAGCTAGTTAAGTCAGTTGGCTAGCCAATAGGCTATCTAGTTATATCAGCTAGATAAGTCACCTGGTTATCCAGCTGTCTTGCTAGGTATATAGCTAGTTAACTTTGATGGCTAGTCAGTTGACTACTTCATTAAGTCAGCTAGTTAAATCAGCTGGCTAGGCTGCTGGCTAGATGGGTAACTAGGCAATTAAGTCAGGTGTCTCTCCAGCTGGCCAGCTAGTTAAATCAGCTAGTTTACTCAGCTAGCTAAACAGCTGGGTAGCTAGTTAAGTCAGCACATTAATTCAGTTGTCAAGCCAGCTGGCTAGCTCGTTAAAAAGCTAGTTAAATCAGATAGGCAGCCATCTGGATCTCTAGATATTTCAGCTAATTAAGTCACCTGGCTAGCTAGGAAGCTACCTAGTTAAGTTAACTAGATATGTCTGCAAGCTTGCTAGTGGGTCAGTTAGTTAAGTTAACTAGCTATATGATAGCTAGCTAGGTAGCTAACTAGTTAAATCAGGTAGTTATGTCAGCTGACTTGGTAGGCAGCTGACTCATTAACTCAGCTAGTTAAGTCAGCAGCATAGCTAGATAAGTCAGTTAAGTCGGCTGGCTAGCCAGCTGCCTAGCAGGGTAGCTAGAGAGATAAGTCTGTTGGCTGGCCAGCAGGCTTTCTTTATGTCATTGTCAAGCCAGCATGATACATAGGTAGCTAGCTAGTTTATTAACCCTGCTAGCCACCTGGTTATTTAGTGATGTCAGCTAGTTAAGTCAACTGGCTAGACTGCTGGCTAACGAGTTAAGTCACCTAGTTGAGTCAGCTTTCTAGCCACCTGCTTAGCTTGTTAAGTCAGCTAGTTAATTTAAGTGGTTAGCCATCTGGCTAGCTAGGTAACCAGTTAGTTAAGTCAGCTGGCTAGTCAGATGTCTAGGTTGTTATGTCAGCTAGTTAAGTCAACTGGCTAGCCCCCTGTCTAGGTAGGTAGCTAGTTAATTAAGTCAGCTGGTTATCCCACTGTTTAACTAGTTAAGGCAGCTATTTAGGAGACCTGTCTAGCCAGCTGGCTACCTTGGTGGTCAGCTAATTAAGTCAGCTGGCTAGCCAGGTGGCTATGTACTTAAATCAGCTAGTTAAGACAGCTGGTTCACCGAATGGCTAGCTTGGTGGCTGGCAAGTTAAGACGGCTGCTTAACAGGCTGGTTAGGTAGGTGACCATCTAGTTAAGCTGGCTGGCTAGCCTGAAAAGCAGGGTGGTTGGCTTGTTAAGCCGGCTGGCTATCAGACTGTCCAGGCAGCCGGCTGGGTATTTAATTCAGCTAGCTCGCCAGCTGGCCAGCCCTCTAGCTAGCTAACTGGCTGCCTTGTCAACTAGCCAGCCAGGTAGCTAGCTAGTTAAGTCAGTTGGCTAGCCATCTAGATAACCAAGTAGCTAGCTAGTTATGTCAGCAGTCTAGCCAGCTAGCAAACCAACTATCTATTCAGTTAGTTAAGTCAGTTAGCTAGCCAGCTAACTAGTTAAGTCAGCTAGTAAGCTAACTATTCAGCTAGCTAGTTAAAGTCAGCTAGGTAGTCAGGTTACTTGTCAGCTAGCTATTTAAGTCAGCTATCTAGTCAGCTGACTGATCAGCTAGATGCTTAAGTCAGCTAGCCAGCTAATTAGCCAGTTATCTAGCTAGTTAAGTCAGCTAGATAGACAATTAGATAGCTTGTTTGCTAGCTAGTTTTGTCAGTCACATAGCCAGCTAGCTAGTCAGCTATCTAGTTATGTCAGCTAGCAAATCAGCTAGTTACTTAGCTAACAAGTGGATTAGCAAATCAGCAAGCTAGTCTGCTAACTAGTGGCCTTGCTCACTTTCCATCTGTTCAGCTAACTAGTCTGCTCTCTCACCTGCCAACCAGTCAGCAAACTAGTTGGCTCACTCGCCAGCCAAAAGTTCAACTAACTCGTCACCTTTCTCGCAGGCCAACAGGACATCTAATTAGTCGGCTTGCTCGCCAGCCGACTTGTTAAGTCAGCTCACCAATACCTCTCTCGCTGGCCAACTAGTTAAGGGATCTCACCCTTCGGCTCACTCGACGGCCAACTAGTTAATTCAACTCACTTGTCTGATCACTCGCTGGCCAACTAGTTAAGTCTTCTGACCAGTTGGCTCACTCGCCAACCTAGTAAAGTCAGTTGACCAGTCAGCTCACTCACCGGCAGATTAGTTAAGTCAGCTGACCTGTCAGCTCACTTGCCGGCTGACTACTTAAGTCAGCTTATCATTCGGTCTTCTCACTGGCCGACTTGTTAAGTTGGCTGACCAGGCGGCTGTCTCTCCCACTGACTAGTTCAGTCTGCTTACATGTTGGCTCATGCGCTGGCCGACTAGTTAAGTCAGGTAACCGGTCTGCCAACTAGCCGTCCAATTCATAAAGTGAGCTAAACAATCATCTGACTAGTCGATCAACTTGTTAGTCAACAAGTTATCACAGCTAAATAGTCGGCCGAGTAATTAGGTCAGCTAATATGTTGGCCAACTATCCAGCCAACTAGTTAGGTCAGCAAACGAGCAGGCAACAAGTTAACATTGCTAACTAGTGGGCCAAATCGTTATTCATCTTGTTAACCCAGATAACTAGTCAGCGGACTAGTTGGTCAACTTGTTAAGCCAGCTAACAAGTAGGCCGAGTAGGCAGCCAAAATGTTAAACAATCTAAGTATTCGGCCGACTCATCAGCCCACAAGTTAATTCACCTAGCTAACTTGTTAACCAACTAGTTAATTCAGCTAGTTAACTCGTTTACCACCTAGTTAAAACAGTTAGTTAACTTTTTAACCAACTCTTTAAGTCATCTAGCTATTTCGTTAGCCAACTAGTTAAGTCAGCAAGCTAAGTCAGTTAGCTAACCAGCTAGCTAGCTAAGTAAGCTAGCTAAGTCAGCTAGCTCACTAGTTAGCTAAATATCTAAGTCACCTACTTAAGTCTGCTACCTAACTTGTTAGATAATTATTAAAGCAGCAAGATATTCATGTACTGAAATAGTTAGCTAACTATATAATTCAGGTAGTTAAGTCAGCTAGCTAACTTCTTTAGTCAGCCAGTAAAGTCAACTAGCAAAGTATTTAAGTCAGATAGTTAAGTCAGCTAGTTAAGTCAGCTTTCTAATTTAGTCAGAGGGTTAAGACAGTAAGCTAGCTAGTTAGTTAATGAGTTAAGTCAGCAGGTTGAGTGAAGTAGTTAGCTAGTTAACTAACGGGTTAAGCCAGATGTTTGAGTCAGCTAGCTAGTTAGTTAGCAAATGGGTTGTGTCAGCTAGTTAAGTAGGCAAGTCAGCTAGCTAGCTAACGAGCCAAATCAGCTGATTGAGTCAGCTAGGTAGCTCTTCAGATAGTGAGTTAAGTCAGATGATTACATCAGCTAGCTAGCACATGAGAAAATGAGTAAGCTTACTAGTTAGCTACCTGGTTAAGTAAGCTAGGCCGCTAACTATTTAAGTCAGCATGTTAGCTAGGTAGCTAGCTAGTTAGATAATTAACTCAGCTAGTTAAGTCAGCTGGCTAGCCAGACAGCTAGCTAGATAGTGAGCTAGTTAAGTCAGTAGGCCAGCCAGCTGTCTAGCTGGTTAATTCAGCTAGTTAAGAGAGCTGGCTAGCCAACTGGCAATGTATATAGCTAGCTAGTTAAGTCATCTAGATAGCTACATGGCTAGCTAGTGATGTCAGCATGTTAAGTCAACTGGCTAGCCAGCTGGCTAGCTGGTTAAGTCAGCTAGTTTAGTGAGCTCTCTAGCCAGTTGGCTAGGCAGGTAGCAAGCTAGATATTTAGTTTGCTAGCCAGCAGGCTAGCTATTCAAGTCATATAGTTAAGTCAGCTGGCTAGCCTGCAGGCTATGAAGGTATCTAGCTAGTTAAGTGAGCTGGCTTGCCAGCTTGCTATCTTAAGTCAACTGGTAAGTCACTTGGCTAGCCAGCTGACTGGATAGGTAGCCAGCTAGTTAAGTCACTGGCTAGCCAGCTCAATAGCTGGTTAAGTCAGCTAGTTTAGTCAGCTGACAACCTGTTTCCTAGCTATTTAATTCAGCTCGTTAAGTCTGTTGACTATCTAGCTGGTTAGCTAGTTAAAAAGCTTGTTAAGTCAGATGGCTAACAATCTGGCTAGCTATTTATTTCTGCTAGTTAAGTCAGCTGGTTACCTAGGAATCTAGCTATATGTCAGCTATTTATGTAGGATAGGTACCTTGTTAATTCAGCTATTTAAGTCAGCTGACGAGCTAGGCATCTAGCTGGTTAAGTCAGCTAGATAAGTTAGCTTGCTAGCTAGTTAAGTCAGCAAGTTAAGTGAGCTGGCTAGCCAACTGCCTAGCTGGGTAGCTAGCTGGTTAAGTCAGCTGGCTAGCCAGTTAGGTAGTTACTTAAGTAACCTAGTTAAGTCAGCTCAATGGACAGCCGGTTTGCTAGGTAGCTAGCAAGTTAAGTCAGCCTGCTAGTCAGCTGGTTAGCTAGTTAAGACACCAATTTAAGTCAGCTGGCTATACAACTGGCTAGATTGGTAGCTAATTATGTCAGCAGTCTAGACTGCTGGCTAGCTAGCTAAGTCACCTAGTTAAGTCAGTTGGCTATCAGCTGGCTAGCCAAGTAGGTTGCTAATTAACTCAGCTGTCTTGACAGCTGGTTAGCTAGTTAAGTCACCTAGTTTAGTCAGCTGGCTAGCCAGAAGGCTTACTATGTAGCAAGCTAGTTAATTCAGCTGAATAGCAAGCAGGCCAGTTATTTATGTCAGCTAGTTAAGTCACCTGGCTAGTCAGTTGCTTAGCTAAGTAGCAAACTAGTAATTTCAGTTCACTATCCAGCTTGCTAGGTAATTAAGTTAGCTAGTTAAGCCAGCTTGCTAGCCAGGTAGCTAGTTAGGTAGAAAGCTAGTTTAACCAGCTGGCTAGCCAGCTGTCTAACTAAAGTCAGCTAGTTGAATCAGCTGGATTGCCAGTTGGCTAGCGGGTTAAGTCAACTAGCTAATTAAGCTGGATTCACAGCTGGCTAGCTAAGTAGCAAGATAGTTACGTCAGCTAGCTAGCCAGCTGGCTAAAAAGTTGTCAGCTAGTTAATTCAGCTGGCTTCCCAGTTAGCTAGGTAGGTAGGTAGCTAGTGAAGTCAGTTGGCTAGCCAGCTGGCTAGCTGGTTAAGTCAGCTAGTTAGTTCTGTTGGCTAGCCAGCACTCTAGCTACATAATTCAGCTAGTTAAGTCAGTTGGCCAGCCAGCTGGCTAGCTAGGTAGTTAACTAGTTAATTCAGTTAGTTAAGTCATCTGACTAGCTAAGTAGCTAACTTGTTAAGTCATTTAGTTAAGTCAGCTGTCTAGCTAGCTGCAAAGCAAGGTAGCTAGCTTGTTAAATCAGCTGGTTAAACAGCTGGCTAGCTAGTAAAGTCACGCAGTTAAGTCAACTCACTGGGCAGCATGTTAGCTAAGTAGTTAGGTAGTAAACTCAGCTGGCAAGTCAGCGGGCTATGTAGGTAGGTAACTAGTTATGTGAGCTGGCTAACCATGAGGCTATCTTGTTATGTCACCTAGTTAAGTCATCTGGATAACCAGCTGTCTACCTAGGGAGCTAGCTAGTTAAGTCTGTTGGCTAGCCAGCTGGCTACTTTGTTAAATCAGCTAGATAAGTCAGCTGGCTAGACAGCTAGTAAGCTAGTTAAGTCAGCAAGTTTAGTCAGCTGTCTAACCAGCTGGCTAGCTAGTTAAGTCAGCTCTTTAAGTCAGCTGTCTAGCGAACTGCTACCCTTTAAAAAGCTAGTTATGTCGGATGCATAGAAAGCTGGCTTGCTAGTTTTTTTAGCTAGTTTAGTCAGCTGGCTAGCTAGGTAGCTAGCTAGTTAATTCAACTAGATATGTAACCTAATTAGCTAGCTAACTCAGCTAGTTTAGTCAGCTACATAAATGGTAGCTAGCTAGGGAGTTAGCTAGTTAAAGCAGCTAATTAAGTCAGCTGACTATGTAGGTAGCTAGCTAATTGAGTCAGTTATTTAGGAAAGTTGGCTAGCTAGTTAAGTCACCTAGTTAAGTCAGCTTGCTGGCCACAAGGTTAGCTATGTACTTAGGTAGTTAAGGCCATTGGCAAGAAGTGGGCTAGCTATATAGGTAGCTAGTTAAGTCAGATGGATAGCAATCATTCGTCTAGTTATGTCAGCTAGATAAGTCATCTTGCTATCCAGTTGTCTGTCTAGGTAGCTAGCTAGTTAAGTCTGCTGGTTAGCCAGTTGGCTACTTCGTTAACTCAGCTAGTTTAGTCAGCTGTCTAGCCTGATGGCTAGCTACGTAGCTAGGCAATTAATTCAGCTAGCTAGCCAGCTGGCTAGCTAGTTAAGTCAGCTTGTTATGTCAGCCTGCTAGCCAGCTTGACAGCTAGGTAGGTAGTTAATTATGTCAACTGTATTGTCATCTGACTAGATAGGTAAGTCACCAAATAAGTCAGCTGAATAGTCTGCTGGCTAGCTAGGTAGCTTGCTATTTAAGTCAGCTGGCTATCCTGCTTGCTAGCTAGATAAGTCATCTGGTTAATTCAGCTGGATAGCCAGCTGGATAGCTACATAGCAAGCTACTTAATTCAACTAGCTAGAAAGCAGGTCAAAGCTAGTTAAGTCAGCTTGTTATGTCAGCCTGCAAGCCAGTTTGACAGCTAGGTAGGTAGTTACTTATGTCAACTGTATTGTCATCTGACTAGATGACTAGTTAAGAGAGCTAGTTAGCTCAGCTGGCTAGCCAGATGGCTAGCAAGGCAGTGACCTAGTTAAGGCAGTTGGCTGGCCAGTTGGCTAGCTAATTAAGTCAGCTAGTTAAGCCAGCTTGCTATCCAGATGGCTAGGAGGTAGAAAGCTAGTTTAGTCAGCTGTCTAGCCAGCTGGATAACTAGTTAAGTCAGCAAGTTTAGGCAGTTGGCTAGCCTGCTCCCTTGCTAGTCAAAAAGCTAGTCAATTCAGATGGCTAGACAGCTGGTTAGCTAGATATTTCAGCGAGTTATGTAAGCTGGCTAGTTGGGTAGCTAGCTAGTTATTTCAGCTATTTATGTCAGCTGGCTAGCTAGTTAAGTCAGCTAGTTGGCTAGCTAGCTAAATATCTAGCTAGGTAGCTAGCTAGTTATTTCCAATGGTTGTCAGCTGGCTATTTAGGAAACTAGATAGTTAAGTCAGCTAGTTATGTGAGCTGGTTAGCTAGTTAATCAGTTTGTTAAGTCAGCTGGCTAGCCAGCTGCCTAGCTGGGTAGCTAGCTATTTAATTCTGCTTGCTAGCCAACTGTTTAGCTAGGTAGCTAGATTGTTAAGTCAGCTGGCAAGCCAGCGGGATACATAGGTAACTAGCTATTTAAGTCAGGTGGGTAACCAGCTGGCTAGGAAAGGATATCAGCTAGTTAAGTAAGCTGGCTAGCCAGCTGGCTAACTAGTTAACTCAGGTAGTTGAGTCAGCTGCCTAGCCAGCTGGATAGATGGTTAAGACAGTTAGTTAATTCAAGTGGCTAGCCAACTGGCTAGCTAGGTACCTACATAGTTAACTCAGCTGTCTAGCCAGCTGGCAAACTAGTTAAGTCTGCTAGTTAAGTCAGCTAGCTAGTCACCTTGCGAGTTAGGTTGCCAGCTAATTAAGTCAGCTGGCTAGCTGGCTGGCTAGCTAGTTAAGTTAGCATGTAAAGTCACCTGGTTAACTGACTGGCTAGCTAGGTGGCTAACTAATTAAGCCAGTTGTCTAGCAGGATGGCTACCTACTTAAGTCAGCTAGTTAAGTTAGATGGTTAGCCGGCTGGCTAGCTAGGTCGCTGGCAAGTGAAGCTGGCTGGTTAGCAGACTGGTCAGCTAGGTGGCCAGCTAGTTCAGCCTGCTGGCTAGCCGGCTGATGAGCTGGGTGGCTGGTTAGTTAAGCCGGTTGGGTATCTGACTGTCCAGCCAGCCACCTGTCTATTTAAGCCAGCTG
>NW_007146368.1:0-590 GCF_000164805.1 Carlito syrichta
GGCAAGTTAAGACGGCTGCCTAACAGGCTGGTTAGGTAGGTGGCCATCTAGTTAAGCTGGTTGGCTAGCCTGACAAGCAGGGTGGTTGGCTTGTTAAGCTGGCTGGCTATCAGACTGTCCAGGCAGCCGGCTGGGTATTTAATTCAGCTAGCTAGCCAGCTGGCCAGCCCTCTAGCTAGCTAACTGGCTGCCTTGTCAACTAGCCAGCCAGGTAGCTAGCTAGTTAAGTCAGCTGGCTAGCCCTCTAGACAACCAAGAATCTTGCTAGTTAAGTCAGCAAGGTAGCCAGCTAGCAAGCCAACTAGCTAGTCAGCTAGTTAAGTCAGCTAGATAGTCAGCTAACTAGTTAAGTCAGCTAGCAAGTCAGCTAACTATTCAGCTAACTAGTTGTCAGCTAGGTAGTCAGGTTACTTGTCAGCTAGCTATTTAAGTCAGCTATCTAGTCAGCTGACTGATCAGCTAGATGCTTAAGTCAGCTAGCCAGCTAATTAGACAGTTATCTAGCTAGTTAAGTCAGCTAGATAGATAATTAGATAGCTTGTTTGCTAGCTAGTTTTGTCAGTCACATAGCCAGCTAGCTAGTCAGCTAT
>NW_007146369.1:0-865 GCF_000164805.1 Carlito syrichta
GCTAGCCAGCTACCTTGCTGGGTAGCTAGCTTGTTATATCAGCTGGCTGGCCAGGTGGCTACTACTTAAGTCTCCTAGTTAAGTCAGCTTGCTGGCCAGCTCTTTAGCTAGTTTACTATATAGTTAAGTCAGCTGGAAAGCCAGTGAGATATGTAGGTAGCTAGCTATCTATATCAGCTGGTTAGCCAACTGTCTAGCTAGGGATGTCTGCTAATTAAGTCAGCTGGCTAGCCAACTGGTTATCTAGTTATGTCAGCTAGTTGAGTCAGCTGGCTAGCCAGCTGGCTTGCTGGTTAAGTAATCTAGTTAATTCAAGTGGCTAGCAACCTGGCTAGGTTGGTAGCTTGCTAGTTACATCAACTGGCTAGCCAGCTGACTGGTTTAAATCAGGTAGTTAAGTCAGCTGGATAGCCAATTGACTAGGTAGGTAGCTAGGTTATTAAGTCGGCTGGCTAGCCGTCTGGCTAGCTAGTTAATTCAGCGAGTTAAGTGAGCCCTCTAGCCGGCTGGCTAACTAGGTGGCTAGCTAGTTAAGCCAGCTGGCTTGCTGGATGGCTATCTAGTTAAGTAAGCTAGTTAAGTAAGCTTATTAGCCAGCAGTGTAGCTAGGTGGCTGGAAAGTTAAGCTTATGGGTTAGCAGCCTGGTCAGGTAGGTGACCTGCTATTTAAGACAGCTGGCTAGCCAGATGTCCAGCAGGATGGCTGCCTAGTTAATCCAGCTGGCTATCCGACTGTCCAGGCAGCTGGATGGCTACTTAAGTTGGCTGGCTATCCACCTGGTAGCCCACTAGCTAGCTAGCCGGGTGCCTAGCCAGCTACCCAGCCAGGTAGCTAGCTAGTTAAGCCAGCTGGCTAGCCGTGTAG
>NW_007146370.1:0-671 GCF_000164805.1 Carlito syrichta
AAGAAAATATAAATGAGTGTGGTTGATCCCGTTTTCTGAAGGCCATCTTGACGGGCTGCACAGGCCTCCTGGTGCTTCTCTCCATGTCAGCGGCACCTGACACCACTCTCTACCAGGGCTCTCCCAGGCTCCACATGCATTCGGCTGTGCCCTGGACATACTTCCTCGTGTAGGTAGACCACAAGCCACTCGAATTCAGCCTCCCTCCAAGCTGATCTCACCACAGCTCCCTCCAAAGCTGCCCTTTCTCCCGTGTCCTGCAGTAGTGGATACGTGGCTATTTACCTTGCATACCCCACCATGATAGGCAGCCACTATGCACTGTGAATTCCACTTTCTCTAGACTCCAGTCACTCCTCCTATGGCCACTGTGACCAGTCTGGTCCTGGACTGCAACTGCTCCTATGTGGTGCTGTTTCCTGAGTCTGGCTCTGGGAGATTGCTCTCAGTCTCACCATGCTGCTCACCCCAACACACACAAAGCCTCCTGGCTGTTTCTCACTGTCCCTGGTCTAAGTGACTCGCCCTCAGGCCCTTCTAGCACATCCTTGCTCTTACCCTGAGGGCTTATGCTCCAGACAGTGTGTTTCAGTCCTGCTCCCCTCGAGACCTGAGTCGTGCCTATCTTTTCTCCCTGCTCCTTCCCTGTCTTCTGTCTTCTCCTTGCCTCT
>NW_007146371.1:0-784 GCF_000164805.1 Carlito syrichta
CCATTAGCAGGGTTAATGGTTAAAATCTAGGTCTACATCTAGATAGATATCAATCACATTGTCGTCTGCGGGACAGCTTCCACTGCCTTACCATTGTCTGTGTGATAGGGCCTGGATGTCACGGCAGGCCCCAGGCAAGGTCTCTCTGACCTGGGTCTTCCTCATACCTCTCCACCCGTCCCTTTGCAGACCCAGCCACTCATCCTCACATTGTCCCCCTTCCCCACTGCTCAGGGTCTTAGAGCACATACTTCTTTCTCTGTCTTTAATACCTTGTCCTTGCAGAATGCTATTCATCACCCATCACCCAGCCTCACAGCCCTGTTTTCACTCAGTTCACTCCTTCTTGCTCTCTGCTTCCAGGTCACTTCCCCTTTTATTGTCTGTTTACATGAAAGTGTGTCCTGCTCTGGGGTATGAGCAGTGGGGCAGGGACTCTGCCTTATTCATCTTTACATCCCCAGTGCAGGCATTTAGGAAATACTGGTTGAAGGGATGAGCAAGTCAATATGTGAACACAAGGAACAGTGCCTTCCTAAAACAGAATTTAATACTTTGAAGTCCTTGATCTTCTCTTCTCCACACTCCAAACTCAGACAAAAGTCTTGAAGTTTTATTTCAGGCACAATTCTGGATGCCAGAAAAAAGCACTGTCACGGACAAAGGTATCTTTTTTTAGATCAATTCTGATCAGTTATCTACCTACTGTAGGTTCCAATGGGTCATGACTCCCAAGGAAAGAAGTGTGTGTATTTGTGAGTGTGAGTGTGAGTGTGTGTGTGTG
>NW_007146372.1:0-3719 GCF_000164805.1 Carlito syrichta
ATTTTTGATACGATGGTTTAGCACCACTATCAATCCACTGAGTACTCCTGCCAGCAGCACCCAAAACTGACAGGGAGTTGTGATGAGAAAGACTACATCAGATTGTTTGATTCTTGTTGTGACAGTAAAGGCTTTGACTATCTCAACCACCAACTCACTGACTATAATTCTTTCTCTATTCTTCCAAGTATTTGGGAACCGTGTCTATAAACTATCAGCCTCTTTCTGTCTTATTTTCTCCCTTGTCATGATATATCAAGGACTACAGATCACCAAGTAGGCAAAAAGAGTTTGTACTTTTCTTTGGAGATGAGCTCCGCAGACAAATGATCTAAATTAACTGGCTCTTCCTCAGCATGACACCCAGAAGTTGGGTACCCTATCTTGGGGGTTCAGAGGCATTACAAATTATTGTGGAGTTGTAGTTTCCCTGGGCTTGCAGGTTGGGTCTGATCTAGACCTATGTGGACTTTGATCAGGGAGGATCCCAAGGCAGCATGGAGTAGAGGAAATAATTCATGAAGATGGAATGCGGGGTCTTCCAGTTCACCAGGCTGTTCTCAGTATGCCAGACCTGGAAGCTGTGGGCAACCACCAGCTCCATGTCCAGAAGATATGGGACCTGTGATATAAGGCCAACTTGGCATTCACCCGGGGGACATGGATTTCAGACCTTTGCAGGCCATGCACAAACATTTTTGGAAACTCCATTACACAATATATAAAGATGTACCCATATCAAGTATACATAAAGATGTACCCACATTTATGTATGAATGTCTGTCATTAAGATCCAGTGGGCTGCAGTTTAGTAGTTTGTCATCTAGTTTTTTTAGCATTTAATTGGACTTGTATTGCTGTTTGGCTTTGTAGCTTCCAACTCACATTTTGACAGCATTTTGAAAACTCTTTCTCAGATGTGGCTATGAGACTCTATGGGGCACTTTGTCTTCTACCAAAGCATTCCAGGGAAACATTACTCAACAGGAGCATGGTGTGGCTTTCCATGTACTTAACACAATAGCTAAGGACACCTTCACAAGTGACATAACTCCGTGGCTGCTTTCTTACTTCATACATCTGTGTACCTGAGGCTGGCCTCACCCTCTGAGCTGGTCCCATCTGGATCAGCTGTTTTCAGCATGGCTGGATCAGCTGTTTTCAGCATGGCCCACAGCATGGCTGTCTTCTGATCCCTTCTTTTACCATCTTCCTGGTGAAAGTGTATACCTCTCTCTGATGTCAGAGTCTCTGGTTTTACATCTCAGATATTCCACTTTCTTAGTGCACTTCCTTATTTTGGCAAAACAACATCAAATAGAAAATTCTTGAGTAAGGTGCTTGGAACCTTGGGAGCCATTCCCTTTGAATCTTTTTGGAGTCATTTCAGTTCTCAACATTTTCCTTAAACAAACACACACACACCATCTTCCCCCATCCTCATACACAAATCAAAAATTTTATTTTATAAAATGACAGTTTTTATCTTGGATTCTATTTATATTTTTGTTGAAGCAATCTTATTTGCCTCAAGGCAATATACATGATTTTGATCAACTATTGTAATGTGTATACAAGCAAAGGTAACAAAGAAAAGCACAAAAATGAATGCTATGGACTGAATTGTCTCCTGCTCTCCTCCAGATTCAGATGCCGAAGACTTAACCCCCGGTGTGACTGTCTTTGGAGAAGGGTCTTTAAGGAGGTCATTAAGGTTGAATAAGGTAGTAAGGGTAGAGCTCTAATCCCATAGGTCTAGTGTCCTTTTAAGAAGAGAATCCAGGGATGTACACTCAGAATAAAGGCCTTGCGAAGACAGAATCTGCTAGCCAAAGAGAAGGACCTCAGAGAGAACCAACCCAACCTGCAGCTTGATTTCAGACTGCTACCCTCCAAACTATGAGAAATAAATTTCTGTTGTTTAAACTACCCAGTCTGTGGTATTTTGTTATGGCAGCCCTAACAGAGTATTTTATGATTTTTTTCTCACTCCATTGTTAGTGTGCATTCAACAAACACTTAAGAAAAAAATCCTAGGCTGGGAGAAGCCTATTGAAATGGTAAGAAATAATAGTAATTTAAAAGACCAAATGAGAGAAATATTTCAAAGAATGATCATGACCAGCTGTACAGATCAGAAGCAACCTCCTCTAAACACTTGTCTTCCATGTAGCTGCACAGCTAGCTCCCTGGAGTTTTCCAGTCTGCAAAAGAAACTCATCTGTGTGTCTGGATCTTCTTGGTAAGTGTTCTTTGTGCTGGCAGGTCTGCAACATTTGTGTCTTCAGCTCTGATGGAGTGATTTGAAAGCTTCCCCAGCTACTTAATTCCCACATGCCATTGATTTGTCATTTGAAAGTTTAGTCACTGTCCTGGATGGTGGCCAGGAGTTGAGGATGGCTTTCTCTCATCTACCTCTCAGTGTATGTACCTGCTTATTTACAACTAAGTTGAAGTGCTCCCTGCTGTGTTTCACAAATAATTCCCCAAATCCTTCAGATTTATTTTAATGATTGATTAGAAAAGTCAATGTTGTATGCTGATGGTTAAAAAAAGAAATATTTGGACTCTACTTAAGTATCTGTTATCTCAAAGTCAGCCTTGACTCCTCCAAATTTATATGCTACAATCAGAAAGGGAAGGACAATTCTTATTTATACATTGCATGGACTATATAATAGAAAGGACATAGTCTGGCCCTCAAAGGACATCAATCTTAACCTTAATCTAGCCTTAACTGATTGATGGTATGACCTCAAACAAATTATTTAAGTTTCCCAAGTCCTAGTTTGCCTTTTGAAATTATGGTTAAAAAAAAAACACGTCACATAAAATTGATGTTATTCTCAAGTATCCTACCTATGATCTTTATTGTGAGGCAATGTTGAGTCAAGACCTATGAGACTGCTTTGGAAACGAAGTCCCTCTTCAAAGGCCAGGTGGTGTTTTAAACATGACCCAGCCTCGTCATGATAGGTAAGGATAATCTTGATAAAAAAATTTGGCATTAGACTTGAAAAGTGCAAGCCTGGTTATATGGGGATGTCAAAAATTTCTGATTGTGACTGTACATGAATAATTTTGAGAACTAGAAAGATCAATTGCAAATATATATTTCAGGAAAGCTTTTTTATTTTAAGTACAGATAAGCAAGGTTGAGTAGAAAGTTATTAACTGTCTTAGTCCCTCATCTTAGTTTATCCTAGTCCTTATTACATTATAGTCATTGTCATTCAACCCTCATTATCTGTCACCTGGGCTAGTTGATGCCCAAATATTATGAGTGTGTCCTGGTGAATGCAAGAAGAAAATGCTTCCATTTGATCTCCAGTTCATCTTATAGTTCATTCCTTGCACTTTTTCCTAATTTTATATCTTGTAACATATACAACATACTAGCACTTGGATACATATAGAAGATACAGCAGTTGATAATGTTGATATGTAATAAGTATACTGGTGTCAATACAATGAAGCTAGGGTAGTATTACAAAATGTAGATCAAATACAAGTCATTCTCCCAGGAAGGCATCTTTATTATGGTTTTAACGTAACCAAGCCAGTTTTTGAATAAGTTCAGGCTGTTTATAAAAAACTTATTGGAGAAAGGACAACATATTGAAAGACAAAACAAATTACTGTTGGATTGGAGAAAATATCTAGCTGATGCAATTCACTATTTACAAAAAATAAACCTAGTGTTTGTTTAAAGAGAAAAA
>NW_007146373.1:0-4471 GCF_000164805.1 Carlito syrichta
ATTTTTGATACGATGGTTTAGCACCACTATCAATCCACTGAGTACTCCTGCCAGCAGCACCCAAAACTGACAGGGAGTTGTGATGAGAAAGACTACATCAGATTGTTTGATTCTTGTTGTGACAGTAAAGGCTTTGACTATCTCAACCACCAACTCACTGACTATAATTCTTTCTCTATTCTTCCAAGTATTTGGGAACCGTGTCTATAAACTATCAGCCTCTTTCTGTCTTATTTTCTCCCTTGTCATGATATATCAAGGACTACAGATCACCAAGTAGGCAAAAAGAGTTTGTACTTTTCTTTGGAGATGAGCTCCGCAGACAAATGATCTAAATTAACTGGCTCTTCCTCAGCATGACACCCAGAAGTTGGGTACCCTATCTTGGGGGTTCAGAGGCATTACAAATTATTGTGGAGTTGTAGTTTCCCTGGGCTTGCAGGTTGGGTCTGATCTAGACCTATGTGGACTTTGATCAGGGAGGATCCCAAGGCAGCATGGAGTAGAGGAAATAATTCATGAAGATGGAATGCGGGGTCTTCCAGTTCACCAGGCTGTTCTCAGTATGCCAGACCTGGAAGCTGTGGGCAACCACCAGCTCCATGTCCAGAAGATATGGGACCTGTGATATAAGGCCAACTTGGCATTCACCCGGGGGACATGGATTTCAGACCTTTGCAGGCCATGCACAAACATTTTTGGAAACTCCATTACACAATATATAAAGATGTACCCATATCAAGTATACATAAAGATGTACCCACATTTATGTATGAATGTCTGTCATTAAGATCCAGTGGGCTGCAGTTTAGTAGTTTGTCATCTAGTTTTTTTAGCATTTAATTGGACTTGTATTGCTGTTTGGCTTTGTAGCTTTCAGCTCACATTTTGACAGCATTTTGAAAACTCTTTCTCAGATGTGGCTATGAGACTCTATGGGGCACTTTGTCTTCTACCAAAGCATTCTAGGGAAACATTACTCAACAGGAGCATGGTGTGGCTTTCCATGTACTTAACACAATAGCTAAGGACACCTTCACAAGTGACATAACTCCGTGGCTGCTTTCTTACTTCATACATCTGTGTACCTGAGGCTGGCCTCACCCTCTGAGCTGGTCCCATCTGGATCAGCTGTTTTCAGTATGGCTGGATCAGCTGTTTTCAGCATGGCCCACAGCATGGCTGTCTTCTGATTCCTTCTTTTACCATCTTCCTGGTGAAAGTGTATACCTCTCTCTGATGTCAGAGTCTCTGGTTTTACATCTCAGATATTCCACTTTCTTAGTGCACTTCCTTATTTTGGCAAAACAACATCAAATAGAAAATTCTTGAGTAAGGTGCTTGGAAACTTGGGAGCCATTCCCTTTGAATCTTTTTGGAGTCATTTCAGTTCTCAACATTTTCCTTAAACAAACACACACACACCATCTTCCCCCATCCTCATACACAAATCAAAAATTTTATTTTATAAAATGACAGTTTTTATCTTGGATTCTATTTATATTTTTGTTGAAGCAATCTTATTTGCCTCAAGGCAATATACATGATTTTGATCAACTATTGTAATGTGTATACAAGCAAAGGTAACAAAGAAAAGCACAAAAATGAATGCTATGGACTGAATTGTCTCCTGCTCTCCTCCAGATTCAGATGCCGAAGACTTAACCCCCGGTGTGACTGTCTTTGGAGAAGGGTCTTTAAGGAGGTCATTAAGGTTGAATAAGGTAGTAAGGGTAGAGCTCTAATCCCATAGGTCTAGTGTCCTTATAAGAAGAGAATCCAGGGATGTACACTCAGAATAAAGGCCTTGCGAAGACAGAATCTGCTAGCCAAAGAGAAGGACCTCAGAGAGAACCAACCCAACCTGCAGCTTGATTTCAGACTGCTACCCTCCAAACTATGAGAAATAAATTTCTGTTGTTTAAACTACCCAGTCTGTGGTATTTTGTTATGGCAGCCCTAACAGAGTATTTTATGATTTTTTTCTCACTCCATTGTTAGTGTGCATTCAACAAACACTTAAGAAAAAAATCCTAGGCTGGGAGAAGCCTATTGAAATGGTAAGAAATAATAGTAATTTAAAAGACCAAATGAGAGAAATATTTCAAAGAATGATCATGACCAGCTGTACAGATCAGAAGCAACCTCCTCTAAACACTTGTCTTCCATGTAGCTGCACAGCTAGCTCCCTGGAGTTTTCCAGTCTGCAAAAGAAACTCATCTGTGTGTCTGGATCTTCTTGGTAAGTGTTCTTTGTGCTGGCAGGTCTGCAACATTTGTGTCTTCAGCTCTGATGGAGTGATTTGAAAGCTTCCCCAGCTACTTAATTCCCACATGCCATTGATTTGTCATTTGAAAGTTTAGTCACTGTCCTGGATGGTGGCCAGGAGTTGAGGATGGCTTTCTCTCATCTACCTCTCAGTGTATGTACCTGCTTATTTACAACTAAGTTGAAGTGCTCCCTGCTGTGTTTCACAAATAATTCCCCAAATCCTTCAGATTTATTTTAATGATTGATTAGAAAAGTCAATGTTGTATGCTGATGGTTAAAAAAAGAAATATTTGGACTCTACTTAAGTATCTGTTATCTCAAAGTCAGCCTTGACTCCTCCAAATTTATATGCTACAATCAGAAAGGGAAGGACAATTCTTATTTATACATTGCATGGACTATATAATAGAAAGGACATAGTCTGGCCCTCAAAGGACATCAATCTTAACCTTAATCTAGCCTTAACTGATTGATGGTATGACCTCAAACAAATTATTTAAGTTTCCCAAGTCCTAGTTTGCCTTTTGAAATTATGGTTAAAAAAAAAACACGTCACATAAAATTGATGTTATTCTCAAGTATCCTACCTATGATCTTTATTGTGAGGCAATGTTGAGTCAAGACCTATGAGACTGCTTTGGAAACGAAGTCCCTCTTCAAAGGCCAGGTGGTATTTTAAACATGACCCAGCCTCGTCATGATAGGTAAGGATAATCTTGATAAAAAAATCTGGCATTAGACTTGAAAAGTGCAAGCCTGGTTATATGGGGATGTCAAGAATTTCTGATTGTGACTGTACATGAATAATTTTGAGAACTAGAAAGATCAATCGCAAATATATATTTCAGGAAAGCTTTTTTATTTTAAGTACAGATAAAGCAAGGTGAGTAGAAAGTTATTAACTGTCTTTAGTCCCTCATCTTAGTTTATCCTAGTCCTTATTACATTATAGTCATTGTCATTCAACCCTCATTATCTGTCACCTGGGTTAGTTGATGCCCAAATATTATGAGTGTGTCTTGGTGAATGCAAGAAGAAAATGCTTCCATTTGATCTCCAGTTCATCTTATAGTTCATTCCTTACACTTTTTCCTAATTTTGTATCTTGTAACATATACAACATACTAGCACTTGGCTACATATAGAAGATACAGCAGTTGATAATGTTGATATGTAATAAGTATACTGGTGTCAATACAATGAAGCTAGGGTAGTATTACAAAATGTAGATCAAATACAAGTCATTCTCCCAGGAAGGCATCTTTATTATGGTTTTAACGTAACCAAGCCAGTTGTTGAACAAGTTCAAGCTGTTTATAAAAAACTTATTGGAGAAAGGCCAACATATTGAAAGACAAAACAAATTACTGTTGGATTGGAGAAAATATCCAGCTGATGCAATTCACTAATTACAAAAAAAACCCTAGTGTTTGTTTAAAGAGAAAAATGATCAGTGCATAATATAAAATGTTATTTGCATAACAGAATATCTGATGTTGAACTGTCTAGACTCTGAAAGTACCCTTAAAATTGAAAACTTCAAAAAATATATATTTATGGGAATGCATGCGACTTTTAAAATTTTATTTTATCTTTAAGTTATGGCATGTAATAACAAAAAGCTTCAAAGGCCAATAGCCTATCTCCTGTATCTGTCAGGATTCCCCAGAGATATAGAATCAACAGGATATTAAGTTTTCTCTTTCTTTCCTAGCAAAGAGTGTTATGTTAGAGAGAGAGAGAGAGAGAGAGAGAGAGAGAGAGAGAGAGAGATTTTAAGAAATTGGCTTGCTTATCTGTACTTAAAATAAAAAAGCTTTCCTGAAATATATATTTGCGATTGATTTTTCTAGTTCTCAAAATTATTCATGTACAGTCACAATCTACAGGGAAGGCTGGAAACTGAGGCAGGATTTCCATGTTACAATTCTGAAGTAGAAATGTTTCTTCTCCAGAAAACCTCAGTTTTGCTCTTAAGACCTTCAACTGATTATAAAAGGCTCACCGACATTATGGACTTTACTTAAGTTCACTTTACTTAAGTAAACTTACTTAAAAATCAACTGATCATAGCTTTTAATCACATCCACAAGATACCTTCACAGC
This sequence comes from Carlito syrichta, assembly GCF_000164805.1. Taxonomy (NCBI): domain Eukaryota; kingdom Metazoa; phylum Chordata; class Mammalia; order Primates; family Tarsiidae; genus Carlito; species Carlito syrichta. The sequence goes on from NW_007146373.1 coordinate 4,379, forward strand.
CACATCTATACTGATTATAAAACCATGTACTATAGCCTAGACAGATGAGGCATAAAATTCGCCATCACATTATCCTATTGTCAAGTTCCTTAA
>NW_007146374.1:0-3866 GCF_000164805.1 Carlito syrichta
TACTAGCTAGCTCGCTATCTAGCTGACATTACTATCTAGCAAACAAGCTATCTAGCTGTATAGCTAGCTGATTTAACTAGCTAGGTAACTGGCTAGTTAGATGGCTAGCTGACTTAGCTATCTACCTGACTAGCTAGCTGAATAACTAGCCGAATTAACTGGCAAGGTGACTAGGAACCTGACTTACTAGCTGACCTAAATAGGTACCTAAATAGTTAGCTGACTTGCTAGCCCACTTAACTAGCTAGATGGCTAGCTATTTGACTTAACTAGATGACTAATTTGTTGGCTGGCTAGCTGGCTAGCCAGCTGTCTTAACTAGCTAGCTACCTGGTTGGCTATATGGCTTGCCAGCTGTCTTAGCTAGCTAGCTAACTGGCTGACTAGTTGCCTAGGCAGCCAGCAATCTAGTCAGCAGGCTGGCCATCTGGCTAGCCAACTGGCTTAAATAGCCAGCTGGCTGATTGGACAGTGGAACTGCCAGCTGGCTAAAATAGCCAGCCACCCTGCTGCTTGACCGGCTAGCCAGCAGTCTTAACTACCTGGCCACATAGAAGATGAGCCTGCTAACCATCCAGCTAAACTTGCCAGCCATCTAGCTAGCCAGCCGACTAACTAGCTGTCTTAACTAGCTGACTTAAGTAGATAGCCATCTGGCTAGTCAGCTGGTTTAACTAGTGGAACAGCCAGCTGGCTAAAATAACCAGCCACCCTGCTGCTCGGATGGCTAGCCAGCAGTCTTAACTCCCTGGCCACATAGAAGATGAGCCTGCTAACCAGCCAGCTAAACTTGCCAGCCACCTAGCTAGCCAGCCGACTAACCAGCTGTCTTAACTAGATGACTTAAGTAGATAGCCATCCGACTAGTCAGCTGGCTTAACTAGCCAGCCACCTAGTGAGCCAGATGAGAAAACCAGCTCACATAACTCACTGACATAATTAGCTAGCAAGCCAGTTAGCCAGCTGAATTAATTAGCTAGCTACCTACCTAGACAGGTGGCTAGACAGCTGACTTAAATAGCTGACTACCAGCTAGCCAGCTGGCCAGCCAGCTGACTTAACGCGCTAGCTACCTAGCTGGCCAGATGGCTAGGCACTTGAATTAACTAGCTGACTTAGCAAACTAGCCAGTTAGCTAGCCAGCTAACTCAACTAGTTTACATAACTCGTTAGCCAGAGCTGGCTAGTCAACTGACTTAACTAGCTGACATCACTAGATAGCCAGGTGGCTAGCCAGCTGACTTAACTAACTAGCTACCTATGTATCTTGCTGGCTTGCCAATTGACTTAACTACCTAGCTATCCATCTTGCTAGACAGCAAACTTAACTAGCTTTTGTAACTAGCTGCCCTGCTTTCTAGCCAGTTTAATTAACTAGCTTGCTACATAGCTAGCCAGCTGGCTATCCAGCTGAATTATCTAGGTGAGTTATCTAGCTAGCCAGCTGTCTAGCCAGCTGACTTAACTAGCAAGCTACCTACCTAGGCAGCAGGCTAGTCATCTGTCTTAACTAGGTGAATTAACTAGCTAGCCTGCTTGCAAGACAGCTGACATAACTAGCTAGCTACCTAGCTAGCAAACTGGCTAGCTAGCTGATTAACTAGCTTAATTAAGTGACATATCTAGCTGATATATCTAGCTGACTTAGCTAGCTGGCTTCCTAGCTTGCCAGCTGACTTAACTAGCTGTAATTAGCTGTAACTAGCCAGCTGGCTTTCCATCTGACATAAATAGCTTTTTAACTAGCTAGCCAGCTGGCTAGACAACTGAAATAACGTGCTGACTTAACTAGCTAACCAGTTGGTTAGCCAGCTGACTAAAGTAGCTGACTTAACTAGCTGGCCAGCTGTCTAGTCACCTGACTTAATTGCCTAGTAACCTCGCTAGCCAGTAGTCTAGACAGCTGATTTAATTAGCTGACAATGCTGTAGACAGTTGGCTAGCCAGCAGACTTAGCTAACTATATACCTAGCTAAACAACTGTATAGCCAGTTGACTTAACTAGTTGATATAACTAGATAGCATAAAGGCTAGACAGCTGACTTAAGTAGCTACCTACCTACATAGCCCGCTGTGTTGTCAGCTGAATTAACTACTTAATTATGTAGCTAAACTGCTGGTCAGTGAACTGACTTAGCTAGGTGACTTAACTAACTAGCCAGCTGGGCTAGCCAGCTGACTTAACTAGATAGTTACCCTGATAGGCAGCTGGGTAACCAGCTGACTTAACTAACGGTCTTAAATAGCTAGCCAGCTAACTTAAGTAACTGACTTAACTAGCTAGCTATGTAGCTAGCCAGCTGACTTAACTAGATGACTTAAATAGCTAGCTACCTAGCTGGAAAGAAGGATGGCCAGCTGACTTAACTAGTTGATTTAACCAGCTAGCCAGCTGGCTAGCCAGCTGACTTAACTAGCTAGCCAGCTGGTTAGCCAGCTGAATTAACTCGCTGATTTAACCAGCTAGCCAGATTGCTAGCCAGCTGACTCCACTAGCTAGCTCCCTAGCTATCCAGCTGGGAATCCAGTTGAATTAACTAGATGACATAACTAGCCAGACAGCTGACTAGGCAGCTGACTCTACTAGCTTGCTACATAGCTAGCCAGCTGGCTAGACAGCTGAATTAACTAGTTGATTTAATCGCCAGTCAGCTGGCTAGCCAGTTGACTCAACTATCTTAATTAACTATTTAGCCAGCTGGCTAGCCAGCTGACTTAACAAACTCTCTACATATGTAGACAGCTGGCTAGCCAGCTGACTTAACTAGCTGACTTAATTAGGTAGCCAGCTGGTTAGCCAACTGACTTACCTAGCTTGCTACATAACTAGACAGCTGGCTACCCAACTGACTTGACTAGCTGACGTAAATATCTGGCCTGATTGCTAGTCAGCTGAATGAACTATCTTGCTATATAGCTAGCCAGGTGACTAGCCAGCTGATTTAACTAGTTGAGTTAAGCCACTAGCCAGCTGTCTAGCCAGCTCACTTAATTTTCAATCTACCTAGCTAGCCAGTTGGCTAGCCAGCTGACTTAACTAGGTGACTTAAATAGCTCGCCATAGTGCAGGCTAGACAACTGATTTAACAATCTGGCTAACTAGCTAGCTAGCTGCTTTGCCAGCTGACTTAACTAGGTGACTTAACTAGCTAGCCAGCTGACTAGCAGGCTGACCTAACTGCCTAACTACCTAGCTAGCTGGCTGAATACCCAGCTGACTTAACTAGCTAGCTACCTATGTAGCCTGCTGGCTTGCCAGCTGACTTACCTCCTTAGCTACCTAGCTAACCAGCTGGCTAGTGAGATGACATAACCAGGTAAGTTAACTAGCTAGCTAACTGTCTAGCCAGCTGATTTAACTAGCTAGCTACTCAGCTAGCCAGCTGGCTAGTCAGCTAACTAAACTCGCTGACTTAACTAGCTAGCAAGCTGCCTTAACTAGCTGACTTATCCATCTACCTACCTAGCTATCCAGCTGTCTTAACTAGCTGAAATACCTAGCTAGACAGATGGATAGCCCTCTGAACTAACTAGCTATTTAACTACCTAACCAGCTGAATAGCCAACTGACTTAATGGGTTGACTTAACTAGCTAGCCAGCTGGTTGCCTGCTGACTTATCTAGCTGACTTATCCAGCTAGTCAACTGGCTAACCAGATGACTAAACTAGCGAACTACTTATATAGCAAGCTGGCTAGCCAGCTGACTAACCTAGCTGACTTAAGCTTGCAAGATGGCTAGCCAACTCACTTAACTATCTTGCTAACTACCTAGGTAGCAGGCTAGCAAGCTGAATTAACTAGGAGCATTGAACAGCTAGCCTGCTGGCTATCATGCTGAATTATCTAGCTAGCTACCTATGCAGT
>NW_007146375.1:0-853 GCF_000164805.1 Carlito syrichta
CGCCTTGGCCTCCCAAAGCCACAGTCCCATTGTCTGCTGATCCACTGTCTCTCGGGAATTTTAGGCCCAAGGCTGGGGCCTCCTTCCCAAATGATCTCTGTCTGTTTATGATGACACAACTGCATACACAAATGGATGCTGTTCTATTTTTTCCTTTTTTCCTTTTTTTATTTGAGTTGGAGTCTCACTCCATCACCCAGGGTAGAGGGCAATAGCTCTCTCCCAGCCACTGCAGACTCACCCCGCCAGGCTCCAGCGAGACTTAACTTGGCCTTCCGGGGAGCCAGAATGACAGGTATGTGCCACTACTCCCGGTTCATAACTTATTGAGGGTAGAGATGAGGTCCCCAAGTGCCCGGGCATGTCTTGGCCCACAGACTTGGTCTGGCCACTGACCTTGGCCTCACAAATAGCTGAGTTAATGAGGCTGAGCCCCCCAGCCCGGCCTATATCTTTCATCTAAATTGAACCAGAAGGCCTGACCTGGCATTTCATGCCTGGAATCCCTGCGCTCTGGGAGGCTTAGGCAGGAGGCTGGCTGGAGCCCAGGAGCCCAAGGCCAGCCTGGGCCACACAAGGAGACCCCATCTCTGCACTCATCCAAACAGGGCTTCTTGGGTCGAGGTGCCCATCGTCCCAGTCACTCTGAAGGCTGAGACAGGAGGATAGTCATAGCCCACAATTTCGAATCTGGCAGTGAATAATGTTCGTGCTCCTGGGTCCAAGACTGGGTCACAGAACCAGATCCTGTCTCCAAAAAATCAAAATTATACACAGATTCTCAACTGCGCATGGTGTGTTCACAGGGTGACTGGCTTTAGAGCCAGGAAAAATGGAATTGGGGGGGAAGAAA
>NW_007146376.1:0-4572 GCF_000164805.1 Carlito syrichta
ATAATGTTCGTGCTCCTGGGTCCAAGACTGGGTCACAGAACCAGACCCTGTCTCCAAAAAAATCAGAATTATACACAGATTCTCAACTGCGCATGGTGTGTTCACAGGGTGACTGGCTTTAGAGCCAGGAAAAATGGAATTGGGGGGAAGAAATGTCCTTGGGTGAAAGATGGGTCCCTGGTCTTTTTTGGTGGAAGGTCCTCATTGCCGATTTGAAGGGTTTCCCTGCCTGGGGCACATTTGTCCCCTAGTAGAGAGAGCAGGCAGAAACGTGGCCAGTGAGTCTCGTGAACTCCTGCATCAAAGGGTGGCAGCCGTTGGGGTAGTTGGAGCTTGAGGGTGCTGAGCATGAGGACCCTCATATGTGGGGTGGGCGTGTTGGAAGGACTTAGGGAAGAAGGTTTGCAGGAGATGGATTTATTTGTTGACTTACATTTTCTTTCTTTCTTTCTTTCTCTTTCTTTCTTTCCTTCCTTCCTTCCTTCCTTCCTTCCTTCCTTCCTTCTTTCTTTCTTTCTTTTTTTCTTTTCTTTCTTTTCTTTTCTTTCCTCACTATGTTGCCCAGGCTGGTCTCAAACCACCTAAATTGGGACATCCTCTCGGCCTTTACCTCCTAAACTGCTGTGATCACAGGCTTTTCATTTGATTGACATCCTGGTTTTCCTGCCTGGTCTTGAACTCTGGGCCGGAGGTGATCCTCCCAGCAGGCCTGCCCTCACCCAAGGTTTTCTGGGTTTTACTTGGGATTGAGGTGCGGGCTTCCAATGATGTCCAACCTGGTCTCTAACCCTCAGGCTCCAGCCATCTTCCTGTCAGCCTCCCAGAGTGCCAAGGAGACAGGTGTGAGTTGCCAGGCCATCTCTACTCCCCCAATGATTTGAGAGTCATGTCCTCCCTTTCCCAGAGGCGACCATTGGGAGCAGCATGTGAGCCCACCCTGGGGAATGAGGCAGATGTAAGTGTGGGCACCCCGCGGGTGATGCTTCACTGCTCCAATGGCTCTCCCTGGGGATGACTCAGTGGATGACTATGGCCACCCTTGCTGGGTTCCCAGGACTTTGGAATGCAGTGTGCCTCACGGTGGGGCCCAAGCAGGGAGTGGAGACCAGCACAGGGCCTCATGCCTGTCATCCTTGCTCTCTGGTAGGCCGAGATGATAGGTTGGCCTGAGCTCCTGGGTTCAAGCCCAGCCCAGGCACCTTGGCGAGACCTCGTGTCTAGAAGTAGCCAAAAAAATGAGCTGAGTGTGGTGGTGCATGTCTGTCGTGCCAACACTTGGGAGGCCACGACCTGAGGATCGCTGGAGCCCAGCTGGTGGAGGCCATGGTGGATGAGAGTGGGCCCCTGTGCTCTGCCCTGGGTGACACAGTGTGACTCTGACTCAGAATAATAATACCAACCACCACCACCACTAACACCACAGGCCAGGCTCAGGGACTCAGCATGGCATTCCGGCCCTTCAGTGGACCAGGTGAGTGGATTGCCTGAGCCTGCATGTTTTACAAGAGCCCGGGACACTGGGCAAACCCTCATCTCGGCCATCAAAATTAAATCCATATATTAGCCGGGTGTGGTGGTGCAGGCTTGTGGTTCCAGCCACTCGGGGGACCAAGGCATGAGGATCACCTGAGCTCAGCAGGTGGAGTCCATGGTGTTCATGAGCATGCCCCTGCATTCTGGCCTGGTAGACAGAGCTGGATTCTGACTCGAAATAGTATTAATCATCACCACCACCACCACAGCCACCCTGCACAAGGTGTCATCCTCAGGGTTGGGAGAGGAAAAGGCACTTTCTGGCATGTTGCTCATGGAATATTTCAAAGCTGACCACAGGGCACGTTCATCCCATGCATTCAGCCATGTGCTCCAGAAGTCCAGACTCCACCCTCCAGACTTGTGTCCCCTAAGGCAGAGACACTTGTGAACTCACAGAAGAGATGGCCCCCAGTTAGGGTGAACTTCGGGTACAGAGTAATCAAGGCAATCCAACAACACCGTGGCCAGCCCTGGTTCCAGTTCCCTGGTCTGCCCTTCCTCTCAATCACTCCATCATCCCCCTCCCATGCCTGCCTTTCACTGGGGAGCCATGGATGCACATCATAATGCATGTGGGAGGCTTCTTTTTTGTCACTGGGGTTTCTGTGGACTGGTTTGGGGTGTGGTGACATGATCTTGACTCCTGAGGCCTCAACTTATGGGTCTCAGAGTTGGAGTCTCACTCCATCGCCCAGGCTGCAGGGTGGTGTATTGTTCCAGCCACCATAGACTAAGCCCACAGGGTTCTGGCAAATCTCACCCCAGTCTTCTGAGGAGACTGAAAGACAGGTGCACACCACCATGCCTGGCTCATTTGGGATGGAGGGTAGAGATGAGTTCTCACTGAGTTGCCTGAGTGGGTCTCATCTGTGGGCTCGGGCTGGCCGCTGGCCTCTGCCTACCAAAGCGGTGAGGTGATGAAGCTGAGTGCCTGAGCCTGGCCTCAATACCTCATCAAAAATGAACCAGAAGGCCTAGCATGGCAGCCCATGCCTGGAATTCCAGAGCTCTGAGAGTCCGAGGTGGGCAGATGGTTAGAGCCCAGGAGTTCAGTATCGGCTGGACCATGCAGGGAGAGCCCATCTCCATACCCATCCAAACAGAGGGTCTGTGGTCGAGGTGCCCGTCTTCCCAGTCACTCAGGAGACTAATGCAGGAGAATCACCGGAGCCTGCAATTTCGAGGCTGGCGGTGAACAATGGTAGTTTCCACGGGCCCCAGCCTGGGTCACCGAGCTAGACCCTGTCTCCAAAAAATCAGAATTATACACAGATACTCAACTGCGCATGGTGTGTTCACAGGGCAATTGGCTTTAGAGCCAGGAAAAATGGGATTGGGGGGAAGAAATGTCCCTGGGTGAGGGATGTGTTCCTTTCCCTTTTTGGTGGAAGATCCTCATTGCCAAGCTGAAGGGTTGGCCTCCCTGGGGCACATTTCCACCTCATAGAGAGAGTCGGCAGGAACACGGCCATGGAGCCCCAGGAACTCCTGTTCTAAAGGGAGGCAGCCATTGCTGTGCTTCAGGCAGGAGGGTGCCGAACATGGGGATCCTCATATGTGCAGGGGGCGGGAGGACTTAGGGAAGAAGGTTTGCAGGAGAATGGATGTCTTTGTTGTCTTACATTTTCTTTCTTTCTTTTCTTTCTTTTCTTCTTTCCTCACTATGTTGCCCAGGTTGCTCTCAAACTGCCCAAATCAGGACATCCTCTAGGGCTTTGCCTCCCAAACTGCTGCAATAACTTTCGATTTGGTCAGCATCCTGGTCCTCCTGCCTGATCTTGAACCCTGGGCCTGAGTTGATCCTCCTGGCAGGCCTGCCCTCACCCAAGGTTTTCTGGGTTTTGCTTGGCATAGAGTTGGGGGCTTGCTATGATGTCCAACCTGGTCTCTAACTCCTGGGCTCCAGCCATCTTCCTGTCTCAGCCTCCCAGATTTCTGAGGAAACAGATGTGATTTGTCAGGCCATTCTCTCTCCCCCCAATGATTTGACAGTCATGACCTCTCTTTCCGAGTGGTGGTCCTTGAGAGGAGCATGTGGGTCCACCCTGGGGAATGAGTCGGGTGGAGGGGTGGGTGCACCAGTGGTGACACACCCCTGTGCCAGCTGCTCTCCCTGGGGATGGCTTGGCGGGTGACTACGGCCCCACTCGCTGGGTTCCTGGGATGTTGTAAGGCAGCGGGCCTCGCGGTGGACCCCGAGATGGTGTGGAGGCCAGCTTGTGGGCTTACGCCTGTTATCCCTGCAATGTGGTAGACCGAGGAAAGAGGATGGCCTGAGCCCTAGGCTCGAGATCAGTCCATGCACCTTGTCTCTAGAAGAAGTCAAAAAAATGAGCCGATCATGGAGACACACTCCTGTCATTCTGGCCACTCAGGAGGCCATGATGGGAAGATCGCTGGAGTCCAGCCTGTGGTGGCTGTAGTGGCTGAGAGCAGGCCCCTGCACTCCGGAGTGGGTGACAGAGTGGGACTCTGACTCAGAATAATAGTACCAACCACCACCACCTCCACAATCTGGGCTCAGGGGCTCAGTCTGGCACCCCGGCCCTTCAGAGGCCCAGGCAAGTAGACGACCTGAGCCTGTGGTTTCAAAAAGACCTGAGACACTGGGCAAGACCACGTTTCAGCCTTCAAAATTAAACCAAATATTAACCGGGTGTGATGGCTCAGGCCTGTGGTTCCAGCCACTTGGGGAACCGAAGTGCGAGGATCACCTGAGCAGCAAATGGAGGCTGCAGTCACCGTGAGTGTGCCCCTGAGTTATGGTCTGGTTGACAGAGCAGGATTTTGACTCCAAATAATAATAATCACCACCACCACCACCACGGCCACCCAGCACGAGGAGTCATCCCCAGGGATAGGAGAGGAAAAGGCACTTTCCGGCCTGTCATGCATGGGATATTTTGAATATCTCGTGCACTGGGCACATTCATCCCGTGCCTTCAGCCATACGCCCCAGAAGGCCTGGCTCCACGCTCCAGACTTCTGCCTCAAGACAAAGACGCCTGTGAACTCATGGAACAGATGGCCCCCATT